>NC_133360.1:15636543-15826543 GCF_030506205.2 Paramisgurnus dabryanus | reverse complement strand
TTATACCTGACTCATCCTACTGTTCTCTTTTTCCACTCTATTTCATTTTTATTTCTTCATTCATTTCTGTGATGGCCACTTTGTAGGTGTGTGCAAAAATGTGACATTTTTGGGTGTGTCCTTTTAAATCCCAACAATTCTGGGTTATTTTAACCCACTGTTAAATATAAACAAATATAAACATTTTCATATTAACTCAACAGCTGGGTTAAACCCTTTTTTACCCAAACAATGGGTTGAGATTATTAATAATTTTAGAGTGTATTTTTCTCACAATTCACTTAATAAAGAAAGACAACCCCAAAATAGCATGCTATTATTAAGATTAATATGCTTATACATTGTAGTTTTAGTTTTAAGGTTAGTTTAAGGTTGATGCAACTACAAATGCAAGTGCATGGCCAATAAACTACAGTTGGCCTTTAGCTCTTCTTCATTGTTGGGTCTGGCATATCGCATCTTCCTCTTCACAAAACCTCATAGATTTTCAATGGGGTTAAGTTCAGGCGAGTTTGCTGGCCAATTAAGAACAGGGATACCGCAGTCCTTAAACCAGGTACTGGTAGCTTTGGCACTGTGTGCAGGTGCCAAGTCCTGTTGGAAAATGAAATCTGTGAATCTCAAGCTGATTCGGTGGTCGCCTAGCAGGAAAAAGAAGTGAATTTCTTTTTCTGAAGTCAATTAAATAAAGGGTCACAGTTGGTCAATGGTTAAAAACGCGTTTGGTGTAATCGGCCGCTTATAAGGTATTTCTTTTGTGCTATGTGTGAGATGAAAAAACATGAAAGTATGCAGTATGCAAAAAAGCATAGTAGCTATGTATCTTCCAATGCAGCGTGCAATTTCCGGTGTAATGAAGATGCCATTGCACCAGCAGAGTAGCTAGAAATGTGTGATAGCATTAAGACCTATTGAGGAGGTGAAGATTTTCTGTGAAGTTCAATTTGTTCCTCGCACAAAGCTATCTTTATACTCTGGCTATATATAAGCACATGAAAGACCGACTTTTCATTTTTTGTTGAACCGTGACTTTTGACGTAGATCAGTAACTAAAAGAAACTTCGGTCAGCTTTGGACTCATTCTTTCTCTCTTTCATTCCTGGTTACAGAAGAATCTGTCGTTCCTAGAGAGCTCTTTTATCTGTATTCTCATTCTTTATTCATTCATTTACCGCCTCTTCCATCCATCAGCCATCTGAAGTAGGAAAACAACTCGGGCTACCAGTGCAGTACTGCCCTCCTGCCCTTATCTTCCACCCTTTTGCTGACAGTCTCTCCATCCTCTTCTCTTCCTAATCCGTCACTCTTTCTCATATTGTTCTTTCCAACTTCCTCTGTCTGTCTTTTGAACCTTTCAACTTTTCCACACCTCTGTCTTCCTGTTTTTAGACATTTCCATCACTCTTCCCGTATCATCTTTCCCAACATCCTCTCATCTTTCTCTCTTGTTCCCTCTTGAGAAATAGTAAGATTTAAAGAGACAGTACAAATTTAATACTTCCTTCCGAATTTGCAGTTCTTTATCCTATTTGTTACCTCGATTACACATCTGTGGCTGCGGTCTGCTCTATTAACTTATGGTGAAGTCATGCAGGCGTGGCTAATGATGGTGGGAGTGGCTTATGGGATTAAATGAGTCCCTGGCCGATGATGACTCTACCACGCCTCTGCATCTGAACCTTTCCCATGAGGCTGTGCATTTGGCTGCTGCCAGACATTGGTGGCTGAGGGAAATGGCATGTGGTCATTATGAGGTCAGTTTTATGCTCCCAGGGTGGTTGTGTTTCAGTCACACCGGCTGCAATTGTAACAGGCTATACTGTATATAATGCGTGTTTTAAGAAAAAGAGCTTTGCCAAGTTAAAGGACTCATCCCTTTTACATAAACCTTTCATTCTGCATGTCTACTGTATATAGACAAAGCCCAGAGCCACAAAGAATAGCTAGATAAAATATTTTACAAGAAATAAGTGTAAGGCAGGACTGGAAAAACACATTAAATGTAAAATAATAATAATTACACTCCTCCTGTTTTTCATTTATTGGTTTAACGGATAGTCCCACCCAAACTCACACGACATGGTTGAGTTAGTATTGTTGTGTTAGGCTTGTTTGGTTTCTCAAAAAGGGTGCTCCCCCCGTTATGAGCATGTCTTTAGTATTATTGCATGTTCCAATATGGCAGACGATCACAGCCTATAGAAACAGCCGCTAATAAGGAATCTATGTATATGTATATCTATGGTTTTTCCTGGCCAATGCTATCTCATGAGAATTCGTACATATTATACAAGTTGGCTAATTCGTATGAATTCATACGACCACATTCGTACGTTTTTGTACGATTTGCCTTTATCCCCTGTGACGTTGGGGTTAGGTGTGGGGTTTGGGTTTCATTGTTTTTTCATGGGAATTGTACATCTTTGCACGATTAACTTCGTATGAATTTATACGAATTAGCCAACTCGTAAAACATGTACAAATTCTTGTGAGATCAGGCTGTCCTGGCAAATTATCTTTCAAATGTCTTATGTGTATGTGAAATATAAGTAAGCATTGTATCCGAAAATGACACACTTTTGATGGTCACTTTAATACAAAGCTGTATATTATTGTAGTTTAAAACTAAATGAGCTCAGATGCAAAAGCTTCTAAATTCTATCTCCCATCAAAAATGAGATAATGATATTAATCGAATGCTCTCGGCATGTATCATACGTTCATCAAATACTTTCACTTTAAATCCACTTAATCTCTGCCTCGGGTCATTTAGAAATCCCGCTTTGTTGGCAGAATCTGGTAAAAATGTTGATAAAAATGCTCATTTACAAGAAAACATGTCAGACGCACAAACATGTCAGTGTTTTGCATCTAAACTCCTTAATTATTTCAATTCATGGTTATATATACTGTAATGGTGCATTCACGCCAGACACGAATGAAGCGTTAAAGGCGCTCTAAGCATGTGATGTCACTATTTGTTGACGTTCGAAGTGTTTTAAAGCAAAACGGAGCGTAGCTAACTCCTCCCTTCCGTGCTTTCTGAACGAGTCATGAACACGCCCAACCCCCACTCCCAAATCCTTCTTGTCGTTTATTGGATGGAACACTTTGTTATATTTCGTGGTGTTAGGTTTGACCACTTTGTTTTTGATGCAGTTAGAGAAGCCTGGGCTGTCAACAGAGACCGTGTTTTTTTACAGTGTGTTCAGAGGACAGGCAGCTAGCAGAAAGTGAGATGATGTTCACTGTATGAAACAAAAATTGTTATGGCCTAAAACGCGTGAATTAACTTAGAGCACCTTTAAGGGCGAGTGATTTACATGTTAAGTCAATGCAAAGATGCAATAGACATATAGCGGCGCGATTCACGCGAATGACGCAGCCTGAGTTGAGCATTTTTGTGCAGATATTGGCGCAGCGTTAACCAATTAGGAGCTGCCTGTAATAGTGAAGTGTAATTATGTCAAATGGAGGCAGAAATACAAAACAACAATGAAGGACAAAATCATTGTCGCTAAATGTGGACACCCAGAGCTGTACAACACATCTTCGTACTTTTAAAGAAACGGGAATAAAAAGGATCTTGCTTGAAAGAAAGTGAGTGAGGAGGTCAGACAATCTGGTAAGATGTAAAAAAGCTCTTTACTCAATTTGAGCTATATATACAGTGGGGCAAAAAAGTATTTAGTCAGCCACCAATTGTTCAAGTTCTCATACTTAAAGGAGCATTTCACCCATAGAAACATTAATCTTTATTGAAAGTGTGTCATATTTGTAGTCGAAATGTAACATACATTTAGAATTTGGTGCCTATTTGACAGATAAAAGGGGTGTTTGTAGTCTCACTCCCTCAACAAAGACATGCACTTCCTTCTTTCAATGATGCAAAATGATGATTTTTACATCATTGAAAGAAGGAAGTGCAACACTGAAAGGAACTGAGGAAATGATGCATGACCATTCAAAAACATGACTGGGGTTCTAACTATACAAAGCTTAATGCAAATGGGTGAAGTGTCCCTTTAAAAAGATGAGAGAGGCCTGTAATTTTTGTCAAAGGTACACGTCAACTATGAGAGACAAAATGAGAAAAAAAATCCAGAAAATCACATTGTCTGATTTTTTAAGAATTTATTTGTAAATTATGGTGAAAAATAAGTATTTGGTCAATAACAAAAGTTTATGTCAATACTTTGATATATACCCTTTGTTGGCAATGACAGAGATCAAACGTTTTCTGTAAGTCTCCACAAGGTTTTTACACTACTGTTGCTGGTAGTTTAACCCATTCCTCCATGCAGATCTCCTCTAGAGCAGTGATGTTTTAGGGCTGCTGCTGGGCAACTCAGATTTTTAACTCCCTCCAAAGATTTTCTATGGGGTTGAGATCTGGAGACTGGCTAGGCCACTCCAGGACCTTGAAATTATTCTTACGAAACCACTCCTTCTTTGCCCGGGCGGTATGTTTGGGATCACTGCCATACTGAAAGACCCAGCCACGTTTCATCTTCAATGCCCTTGCTCACGAAAGGAGGTTTTGAGTCAAAATCTCACGATACATCGCCCCATTAATTCTTTCCTTAAAGCGGATCAGTCGTCCTGGTCCCTTTGCAGAAAAACAGCCCCGAAACATGATGTTTCCACCCACATGCTTCACAGTAGGTATGGTGTTCTTTGGATGCAACTCAGCATCTTTCTCCTCCAAACTTCAGACGGGTCCGGACATGTACTGGCTTAAGCAGGTGGACACATCTGGCACTGCAGGATTTGAGTCCCTGGCTGCGTAGTGTGTTACTGATGGTAGCCTTTGTTACTTTGGTCCCAGCTCTCTGCAGGTCATTCACTAGGTCCCCCCATGTGGTTCTGGGATTTCTGCTCACCATTCTGGTGATCATTTTTACCCTACGGGATGAGATCTTGCGTGGAGCCCCAGATCGAGGGAGATTATCAGTGTTCTTGTATGTCTTACATTTTCTAATAATTGCTCTCACAGTTGATTTCTTCACACCAAGCTGCTTACCTATTGCAGATTCAGTCTTCCCAGCCTGGTGCAGGTCTACAATTTTGTTTCTGGTGTCCTTTGACAGCTCTTTGGTCTTGGCCATAGTTGAGTTTGCAGTCTGACTGTTTTAGGTTGTGGACAGGTGTCTTTTATACTGCTAACAAGTTCAAACAGGTGCCATTAATACAGGTATCAAGTGGAGGACAGAGGATCCTCTTAAAGAAGTTTCAGGTCTGTGAGAGCCAGAAATCTTGCTTTTTTTGTTATTGACCAAATACTTATTTTCCACCATAAATTGCAAATAAATTCTTAAAAAATCAGACAATGTGATTTTCTGGATTTTTTTCCTCATTTTGTCTCTCATAGTTGAAGTGTACCTATGATGAAAATTACAGGCCCCTCTCATCTTTTTAAGTGGGAGAACTTGCACAATTGGTGGTTGACTAAATACTTTTTTGCCCCACTGTATATACACATATTGAGACTACAAGCTAGCTAAACCCTAGCCTGGTTAAAACCAGACCATTCTAAGTAGTAACTGAGTTATGGTCTGGCAAAGCTTCATAGACAAATCATTTCCAAAGCGGCGTCACCAATGACCCTCGCTCAAATGTCTTTTGATGCAATTGGATAGACCTAAAACCAATCAGAGCGATGAAGGGGATGATGTATGCAGACTATGCACCAAAACCAGAGGTCTCGCCGCTATTGCTCTTGCAATACTATACTATTGCCGCAATAGTTAGCCTGTCTGGAACCGAGCTGACTTAAACCACTATAATGTATGACACTTGCATTACATGCGAATGGCCCCTACGCTAATAGAACTCTGTTTTTGTCTCCCTGTCTCGTCCTCGACCCCGAGGACAATGAGACAAACAGACCCGGTTCCTGTTGCTGTGAAGGTCATCGCACCACTGATCTACTGGCTGTCCTTCTACGTAATACCCAGCCGATGCGTGACCAACGACCACCGGCTGAACCAGTTTAATCCGCTTACCCGCTTCCAATCCCTACCGTGTTTATATATATAAATATATATTAATTTCTCCCAAGGGTTTTTGTCCTTCTAGGAGTTTTTCCCACCAGCTTTTCTCCTAGGGGTTTTTTTCGTCCCAGGGAGAGTCAGCCAACTTTGGCTTAACTTAGCACTTTACTGTATATGTTACATTATTACTACGCTCGCTTGTACGGTTTAACCTTAGCCGCTATATTCTACTTCTTATACTATCTATTGATTTTCTGTGTTCTCCTCTACATGTACTCATGTAAAGCTGCTTTGCAACAATTAACAATTGTGAAAAGCGCTATATAAATAAA
This sequence comes from Paramisgurnus dabryanus, assembly GCF_030506205.2. Classification (NCBI taxonomy): domain Eukaryota; kingdom Metazoa; phylum Chordata; class Actinopteri; order Cypriniformes; family Cobitidae; genus Paramisgurnus; species Paramisgurnus dabryanus. The sequence goes on along the minus strand of NC_133360.1, from coordinate 15,820,218 downwards.
ATTGAATTGAATTGAATTGCTAAGACCCATTCGTTTAGCCACCAAAGTTGAAAGCTGGTATATCAGACTTTTGTCGAATCCAGTCGGTAAGACAGCGATAACATCTTTTCAAGATATAAAGGCTTCTATTGTTGTTCTTTGCTCGGGTTTTAACGAAAAGGAAAAGTTTAAATCGCTTAAAACTGCTTTACCGTTGCTGCTGCGCTGTCGTCATCGTGTAAAGCCCACCCCAACATTTCTGATTGGTGCCACGATTTCTTGGCATTAGAAATGGGCTTGAATGGCCTCTTTGCCAGACTACTTGCAGAACAAATCTAAATTTGCCGGAAGATGTCCGGGTTTTCACAGGCTAGCTAAAGCCAGCAAATTAAGCGTATTCGCGTCTGAATTTCATGCACGAATGACTCGAATTTCATGCACAAATGAAACGAGTTAACTCAGAATGTTTAAGTGTCCAACTACGTGCAAATAGCGTGATTTATTCGCTTCATTCACGTCTGGTGGGAACGTACAGTAATAATGTCACCGTAATTTACAAGTATTCCTTTACACTTATATTTCCTCTCACAGCGTTTTTGAAGATCTAATATTTTTGTATCTTGACTTTCCAGTTCTTCATTTATAGAGCACTAGTCAGTCAAAAGGTTATTTCATCACATATGATATTTCCTTACCTGACACTCTAAAAGACAAGCGCAATGCAACAGTGCAGCTTGTGAGTGTTGCGTCTCGAACTGTCAGAATATCAAATGCGATTTATAATCCTGCACTCAAAGTTTCTCTACATGCAATATTTAGTGGAGGCATCAGTCTGGATTGACAAGGGACTGTGGCTGTGTGTACGAACGACAAGGAAAAGAAGGTTTTCAAGGGGGTCAAAGAAGAACAGGTCACTGGCATCAAAGGATGTTTGAGGTAAAAGAATGAGGTGACGAGAAGAAGAAAGATAAAAAGTGAGTTGCAGATCACTGGAAGGATGATAAATCTGAGAGAGAAGGAGAGTGACATGATAAGCCGTATTTCGATGAAAACACAATAAACATACCAGTATGAGGAGTTCAGATGCAAAAGCCAATAAACACCACCTCCTTTGAAAATAAGATATTGACCGAATGCTCACACAACGTATTATATATTCATTAAATACCTTCACTTTAAATCTGCTTAGTATAATTTTAAATTTTGCACAATTGGAAGTGTCTGAAAGAGTCATCTACCATACTTTTTGAGTAAATTGATAAAAAAATCTTATTTTACAGAAAATTTTATACTTCACAACTTAAATTATTATTATTATTTAATATGATGTAGTTTTGGACCCATTGGTGGGTCTGCAGAGTTTTAGGGTTAATTGCTGCCTCAAGCCATTCAGAAATACCACTTTGTTCATAGATTCGCTAAACACCATACATTTTTTATCAAAGTCCTCTAAGTGCACGGAAGATGAATTGGATGAATGACGGGACGCAAAATGACCGTGAAACACATTCAAACTTGTGTCCTTTGTGAGTACTTGGACCTGAATATCATCTGACATCATTTCTCATCCATAATGCCCACAAATCCACATCACATCAGTAATGTCTGCTGTTGCCAACTCCTGAAAACGAATGACTTCCTGTCGCTTTGTCATTGAAAATGTCTACCATTGTGAATGCATTCACCAAGCGCCTCTCTGTTCCTTAGGGTGGCCCTTCTGTAATTAGAGCTACTTTGCCCCAAATCTCAAACGCGGCCACTGCTCACTGTGTCTTTATTTTAAGTGTGCTTCATGTGAAAGCCCGACTGTGAACGTTATGAACCGAAAATCCATTTTACAGCTGCGCTGTGGTACGGTACATTCAAGCGTCAGTTTTATAACAATGTGCTTGATGTCGAACGCTCTTGTAATTTTCATTTCCCTCTTTAATGTAAGCCTCCCACCAGATGGAGTTATTTAGCTAGATTGTGATCGGTAATACCCCATTGCTGCTACCCTGAGCCATTTTTAGTTAAAGCCTGTTATCCGACACCGTTACAAGCAATGAAGGTTATTGCTGGATTCAGACTGAAAGAAAATGACACCAGTTGATAAATAAAAAGAGAAATGTAAAAAAGAGCAAGGAACGGGTAGGAGAAATCAGGAAAGCGTTAATGTTGGCATTCCCAGATGGAAGACTTTTAGCTGATGAACTTAATTGGCATGACATGGGCCGGGCACCGTGCCAACTGGCCAGAGCCCTCTGCAGCTGTGTACGGAGAGAAGAACTTTCATCTAATTTATTTCGAAGATTTTTTTCCTTGTCTAATTATAGCTTTGAACAAAGACAACAACAAAACAAGACATTACTGTAAAACCATTATAAAGGTATAGTTCTCTCTCTATCTTTTATAATTTGCTTGTATATAATTTTTACCATGTAGGTGAATGTGTCTCAGAGAAAGGATCATGGAAGGTAAAATGTGTTATAAATAAAAGTCTAGGCCGCTTCTCGCCACATTGACCCACTAATGAAGGACATTACGGTTCAGATTTCTGAAGCCATGGGATTTTCCTGATCCATCTGTTACACTTAAGATGTAGCCTAACTGATTATGTTTAGATCCTGGAGGGAAAATGTAGGCGCATACAGTGATAAATTGTTTGTTGTAAAACGACAACAAACGAAAATAGGAAATATTACTCCTGTGATCAATTACACATTTATTGGAAACATTACTATATTCCTGATTTCGATTCTTTATGGTTTGGGCCAAAACAAGAGCATGTTGCGGAGGTCTTTGTTATTTGCGTGCTGTGTCATGTCTTTAAGTCTGAAACATGTGTCTGTAATAAAACACATAAATCGTCTTTTACTTCCTCCTCTCTTTTTGTTAATTCTCTTCCGCAATGAGTTCAATCCAAGCTGTTTTTAGGCAATTTTAACCACAGAATTCCCTCTGGATTGTTATAACACGGTATCTGGAATTCTTCAATGTTTACACATTTAGGCAGGGCACAAACTCACACTCTTAGAAGAAAAAATACGCGAAGCTACAAAAGTTGTTACTGGGGTGGTACCTTTTTTAAAAGTACACTAAAATTACCTTTTTGAAAGGTACCATCTTAGTGCACATACACAATCTTTCTGCCTCTCATTTTGCTCAAATGTTATGATTTTGTACTTAAGCTGTTTTTTATTCAAACACACACACACGGTCTGCAGCTGGCTGGTCAATGTATTGTATACTTATATAATTTGAAACACAATCTATTTTGTGTATTTTTCTTTATAGTGCTGGTTGTTTTGAACTTTTTTTGTTAGGATATGATAGGATATATTAAAAAAAAATGGTGGTGGGGTTGGGGGGGCACTGAATTGGGGGGTTTGCCCAGGGCGACACACAGGCTAAAACCGCCACTGTATATAATGGATCAGACCAGAGAAAGACACAGAGATGCCTTTTGACATTTAGCATCAATGTTCAATGCAAATGACTAGGAGGATTCATTATAGACCCTGTTTACTTATTTACAAAAAAGAGATAATGGTATTGACCAAATGCTCTTGGCATGTATTATATATACATGTTCATCAAATAGCTTCTCTTCAAATCCACTTAATCCTGGCCTCAGGGCATTCAGAAATACCACTTTGTTGGCAGAACAAACAATTTTTCAGCAAAGTCAGAGTTGGATGAATGATGGCGTGCAAAATGATCACAATCAAACTTGTGCCTCTTGTGAGTATTTATAAAAAGTTTGCGTGCACTTAGGGGGTTTTGCAGCAAAAGACAGACAAATCTGAGAGAGCACCTATTGTCCGATTTACGATTTTTCATTTCCTTTGGTGTATAAATGTGTATTAGTACATGTTAACGATATGCAAAAGGTACAAACCCCAAAGTAAATGATGACACGAGTTATCGTTCCAACGTAAATCTCTTTTCTTGGACAACAACAAACACACGGATTGTAGGCAAAAGTTTACTTCCTGGGATTGGTGGTGTAGACAAGACCGACATTATCATAATTCCTCCCGCTTCAGACTCACAGGCTATAAGTTAACTCCTGTTATTATTGCATTGTGCGCGAATCTTTTAAACATGGTAAGGAGCGTCAAATTTCCAGCTGCCGTCAGATGTATTCAGGCCAATCATAACGCACAGAATAGCTGGCGAATTAGGGACACAGTGCTTTTCAGATCGATGAGCTTTGTACAAAATCAGAGCGTTTGAGGAAAGCAGTATATCTGGCGCTACAAAATACACTAAATAACGTTGTTTTTAGCAATGAAATAGGTGCCCTTTAAATACCAATGAAATTACTATAGGGGATATTTGTGAAAATAAAGCATTTCAGTTACTGAGTGAGTAATTACCTTTTCATTGCCATTACTGTAAAATTACTGTACCTAAACATAAGAGTCTGATAAAAACATTTTACAAGAAAACGTGAATGCACTTAGAAAGTTTTGCATCAGAACTCCTTACATGTTGTCAAGACTTAAAGTCGCAATGAAATTGAAATGAAAAACTATATATGTATTTTTAATAGTGTGGTATTATTAACAAATGACTTATCTGTGAGCTTCATTATTTTTTAAAAATTCGTGTGTGCTCATAATCTTTAATCAAAAATGCAAATCTCCTCCCCTCCTCAAAACGATCTCTCTTCACTTCCGGTCAAAAGTATGGCAGGTGGGCGGGGTCCGGGAGAAGATCGCAGTGATTAGCAATTAGCAACACGACCCAACTTCAAACGATCCAATCAGATCTCGATGGAACAAATTCAAATCCAGCCCTGCCTTATTTCATCTCAAAAGCCGTTTCATTCGGATATACGTCACCACGGGGAAAATAAGGCAATCGCTACTTCCGTTTCATGGCGACTTTAATCGAATATTTTTTACAGTGTTAAAGCAACACTATGTAGTTTCCATGTAAAAATGACTTACAGCTCCCCCATGTGGTTGAAAAGCGCAACAGTGCCTGGTATCAGACACTCTTCTGCAGGCAGGGGGAGGGGCGGGGCTGTGTTTCCTACCCTCCACCGCCACTTTCAGAGTGTGCTTGTAGCAGCTAGGAGGCTGCTCAGGTTGCAGCAACAGTACAATTTGTCCAGTTAAAAGTTGTTCTATCACTGAAATAATTTTAGAGACATTATTTAAAGGTTAAAAAACTACATAGTGTTGCTTTAAAACAAAATTATGCAAGATTTAGTAAGGGTGAACATTTTTGAATAAACACACACACACACATATATATGTACAATATATCATATATTACATTTCAAAAGCAAAATAGGTTGCGAATGTCCTTTCATGTGAACTTTAAAACAGGTCACATTTTGAATTGCACCGTTCATCCGAAACGTTTGTAGTCTCCAGCTTAATGTGTTATGCAAATGTGTCCAACAATGTTAAAATTCAGAGCCCCCACACTATGAGACGGCAAAGAGTCTCAGTAATATTTCATTCTGACCGTCCTCCACATCCTGTAAAAGCAAGGTTATAACCAACGGATCTCGCAGTAATTTACATGCTGTACGTCATGCTCATCCTTCTGATCTGGAAGCAGTTTCAAAGTGTCACACAGATACATTCGAATTACCTTCATAAATCCTTGAGCTGATCTTGGATCAGCAATTAAGAAGCACTTAGCTTGGTCTTTATGTGTGCTGTAATATTCATACTTAGATCACATTTCACTGCAACGATAAAATAAATTGCCAAAATAAATGAATTAAGATGTGTAGGGACAAAAACAAACCCTACGCCTGCTTCCCATCTGAGCTTTACTGCTGTGGATATGTTCTCCTATCACACACACAGACACACACACACAACGCCCCATGAATTCTGTTAAATGGGTTTATCAAGATGCACAAACCAACACACAAAACTCTTTGCTCAGTTTGTATTTGATCTTGCTGTGGCGAGTTTGTGCGGCATGATGATTTTCCATAACCTTGCCCCAGTGACTTTCATTCTAACAGGAAATATAAGAGCAGCCGCATCAATAAACGTCGACCGAAACCTTTTCAGTGACATTCATTAGCACGCCCATTTGTTTTTCCAAAGCTCTATGTGCCTGTGTCCTGGCCTAATTTGTATGTATAACTTTCAAGCAATGGTGACATAAAAGATGGCATAAATACTACACAAAACGTGCACCATAAAGTAGCATCTTTGTATGAAGATGTGTAGTTTATGACACGCCTACGGGCAGATGACTGGGAAAAGACTGTCGTGTTTGATGGTGCAAGACGCTACTCAGATTCAGACTGCCACAACAGGTGAAGCCTGAAGTTAATTACTGGAGAAATGGGCGGCCTTGCCACATTGATGTGCTTGCTGGCAACTGGAGCTTAGTTCAGTTAAAGAATAAACCCCATCTATCACAGCAATCGATACGCACAAAAGAAGTCTCTCTGGTTCACTGTGTGGTGCATGTGTGTGGTTGGCAGTCAAGCGCACACACACAATCCAGAACAGGTTAGGCAAAATTGTCTACAATATTGCGGCACCATGGTAAAGATGGTATTTGATGACAATGTGTTGCGTCTTAAAGGGATTTACCCAAAAATGAAAATTATGTGATCATTTTATGTGATCAAAATATCTTTCTTTCATCAGAATAAAGAAATTTATACAGGTTTGTAAAAACATGAGAGTGAGTAAATTATTACAGACTTTTTATTTTTGGGTGAACTATCCCTTTAAGCCCCATTCAGAAGGCCAGCAACTAGCAGTGGCAGAGCAACATGATAACATTCATTTCAATTGAAGCTTGGCGACTTCTGGTGACACGAGCGAAAGTGACAGGAAGTGGGAATGTCCAGTGACGCGACAAAGTTGAGAAAAGTTTAACTTTATGCAAATCATGAGCGACTTTCAGGAGTGACTACCAGGGAAGCAGTGGCACTCACGTTATCCATCTCTTGTCTGTTACTGCAGTGGACGGTACTTCTTTTAAAGTACTCCTAATGACCTCATTGAAAGAGACGGGCAACACACAGCGAGAAGGTCACCGGCGGTCTGAATGGGGCTTTAGTATATGAATTGTCATATAGACACTTTTAGCGGCAAAAACATAAACAAATGGCTTTGTGGCCCAAACTTGACTTCCTGTAGACTTGCGCAAAAAATCAATAACAGAGTCCTAGAGTAGATTATTTCTAATAACAAGTAAATTATTTCAAATCATAGCTAAATAGTTTCAACTACTAGGCTACACTGAGCTAACGCTGTGTAATATTAATGTATACAATGTAACAGATCTTTGAAAGCTTACCTGACTGCTGAGCCTCTGTTCACACAGCGGTGATCCATGCTCGCAGTCTTTAAGGAAACCAAAACATTTTATTTCCGACAAGGTATTTGTTTCAGAGGTCAGTTAAGCCATATAGACTATATGGACGTATCATAACATGGCTTTTCAAAGTACTTTATATTCTGTGATTCCATGTACAAAAAATAACATGGTGAAGAAACTGTGGCAATACATTAACCTGCTTTTTATGTTTTATAAGTATGTTCCCTAAGGATCGAATCCATGAGCTTTGTGTTGCCTGCATAGTGCTCTACTATTGAGCTGGAATACTAAATAGTTACAAGAAAACCAGCCTGCTTATTTTTTGTCAGTTTAAGCCTCAAAATCAGGGTTTTATTTCATCAAGGTTAAGTAACTATATAGCCTAATTATTTATATTCACCTTTTAAGATATGCAATACATTTAGACTCCATTGTGGTATTTCGGGATAGTCTGACAAATGTGACCATTTTTTTAATGGAAAGCGGGGAGATTTCCTAGTTCAGTGGTCAAAATATCATAGAAATGTTATTTGTCATCATCTAAGAATTAAAATACTAGGACAAAACCTTTTTTAATGTTTTCATCTTTTTTTTATTGTTGTGGGTTTGTGGAGGACAAAATACCAAAAACGGGACATCTGGTCACTTTATTAATATTCATTTTGGGGTGAACTATTTCTTTAATTTGGCATTTTTGCTCGTAAAACGACAAGCGTATCATAGAGACACTTCTCCAAATGATGTTTATTTCTTTGTCGTAATTGTTCAACGCAGTTAACACTGTGTGCTACACGTTGCTCATTTGTCATTAGCAGGTGATGCTAAAATGAACAGTGGGATTTACTGATCATTTATGCCGCGTGATTGACTGTCGGAGGCGGGAGAGGAGAATAATTGGAAACTTCAATGCCCACAATCCCTGTAGACCGCACATCTCCCTCCATACAGTCCGCAGCCAATCATAACTCGACAATCACGCGATTGGTCTGATGTGCTGATGTCAAGATCCAACGTGGGTCCTCGTCGATTTTATTGGCTCCAACAAAGGAGCGCTGTATCCAATGAGAGGACGGCTGGAGAGTTCTCGACAGCCGCGAGCATTTAAGGTGGTTTGGTGAAATGTAAACTGAGGTGAGTGAAAATTATCATTGAAAATCGACAGTGCGAATATTTAGATAACGTGTTTCATATCTAAAACACGAATGCATTTGTAGAAGATACAAAATACAGGAGGTTTGTCTATTGTATCGCACGTTTTAATGTCATTTTATTGACTGTAACAGATTAGTTAGAGAAAGTTCTTGTATCTCACAGTCACTGTTTAACATTAACAATGACACATGAACATTTAAATATTATTACTGAAGTATGGACTGTTCTTTTTAACACTGAAATCAACTTTAAAATTAAAATTAAGAATTAATGTTTTAAGTAATATGTGTATAAAGTTCGGACTAAAGTGTAAAGTGTAGATTTGACGTTTTAGCTGGATACCCCTAATGGACAATCAAGACCAGAATAAGCTGCTGAGTTGGTTTTAGCTGAGGGGTATTGCACAAAAGCAAGATAAGGGATTAAGCTGGGATTTTCCAGTTATCCTGGCTGAATTTAGACCTGACTCGGTTGCATGAAGGAAGGCTAAATTAATCTAGATGAAGTTACTATGGAGATTTACTCTTTGCAGCTAGCCTGCTCCAGAGCAGGCTAACAACCAGGCTAAAATTAATCCTAGTGATTAATTCAATTCAAAGAACTTTATTAATCCCAGGGGGACATTGCTTTCATGTTACAATTATAGAAATGAAAAAAAGAAAAGAAATAAAAACATAATTATATGCCCATCAATGATTAAAAAATTAATAGATAAGAAATAAAAAATAATAATAAACTATAACCATATAAAAAAGGGTTAATACTTCAATAGTGAATTGTCCCAGCACTTACAAAGAGGAATTATACAGCCTAATGGCCACAGGTATAAAGGATCTTCTAAAATGCTCAGTAAGCAGTGATCAGTCTCTGACTAAATGTACTTCACTGGTTGGCCAGCACCCTGTGTAGTGCGTGAAAGGGATTGTTTAGAATTGAATTAAGTTTTGACAGTATTACAGAGTCCAGCTCCATACCAAGTACATAGCCAGCCCCTCTAATTAATTTGTCCAGTTCATTTCTGTCTGCCACCTTCATACTAATTCCCCTACAGACCACTGCATAAAAAATGATGCTAAACACCACAGACTCATAAAACATCCACAGCATGGTATAGCAGACTATATCATTTCAGATTAATCGGCTAGTTCCTCTTTCAAACCTACTAGATATTAATGTGTTTTAGTCACTTCATGGTCCTGCATTAAAATACTAGATATACTGTAATTTATCTAAGTATGCGTACTGTTATTTTAGTTATTATGAAGACTGCTGTCAGGGGTTTGATGAATACATTTAGTAATGCAATTGTTGATATAAGAAATGGCGGATGAAGTTGAAAGGCAGTTTCAATTAAAGACATATGTAGACTAGTATTAAGGCATGAGAAATATCTGACTGAGAGGTACAGATTCTCAGGTGATGTAAGAAATGTCAGTCTAGCACTGAAATCACTTCTACAAGACTGCAAGTAACAGGAACAGATAGTGTTACATTAGGGCAGTAACCGTAAAACAGGCATTATTTTGTGTTACAGCTTTCCCTATTGTCAATGGATGCAGTGGATTGCACCCCTGTGCCAGATATATGACTTTTTTAATGTTAAAATTAGTAAAGACGATACAATATGTCAGCAGACACTACCTTATGTGTAGATTTATTTCTGCAATCAAGTCTCCAGCATGCAAAATGTTCTTAATCTTAATTTTCTGAAAGTGATGGATGGTCCAAATTATTATGCACATGCTATTTTTGTTTGTTTTTTTTAAATAAAGTCCGTAAATTTACAAATTGTATTTTAATCTCAATAGTTATATGACAGTGTGCATGTTATTCTATTTAAATACATAATTTGACATATTTAAAATGTCAAAAGATACTTTAATACTTAAAAAATATGCAAATTATGCTTTTCCAAATTATTATGCAAAATGCACTTTATCAAAATTTAGTGTGTTAAAATAATCCACAAAACAGATATATGTCAAATGTGCTGCATGGACACATAATGACAAAAAAACATTAAATAATTTATTTAACACAAGTTACATAATAATATGAGCATATTTTTGACAAGACTTTAACTCTCCCATTTATTAAACTTGTAAGTCTATAGTTTCTGTCTTTATTTCGCTTGAAGATGCTAGTATTGCATCCCAGAGTTGATGTTTGAATATAAATTATAGTTCTGTCCACCTCACAGATCATTCATATAATGATGCTTCATAGACTCCTGAGACTAAGGTCAGAGGATAGTATTCATACTGTACCTTAATTTTTTTCTTATTTCATGCCCATATTTAAATAGTCAGTGTTACTTTTTTGCAGCATGCTATAGTGTATTGTCCTGCATGAAAGTAAATAAATTTCAGAAGACATGATTCCTTTTTCCCATCTTTTAGGTACCGTACAGTACATATCTTCCAGATGTCATTTTGGCCCCCTCAAGGGACTTACCATCTTACTTCCCAATATTCCAGTCCAAACCAGCCTTGTTTGAACATGATGGCTATTCACCAACAATCCAGAATATACTATTTAGTGTATTATGGCATGTCGATGATAAAACTGTTTGAAAACTTCATGAAGGTCACAGTAAATTTAGTAATTTTGGAAGCTTTAGTTTGGGGGTGGGGTTGAAATCCATTTTTATGCACTGAATGATCCCATATTGAGGGCTTCTTGGTATTACAGAGGAACCAGCATGTTTGCTTCTTAGGAGGTGGCATTTTTATTGTTGCCTTTTCCTAATATTTTGCTTTAAAAAAATTCTTCATTTGGTCAAATCCTGTACATAAATCTTATAATAATTCAATGATTTTGGTTTAGTTCCACCAAATATAAATCGTTATAGGAAATAAATAGCTTTCTTAAGATAATGCACACTTTTTTTGCATCAAATACTGTAGATACACATATTAGTAGTTAAGTGTTTGCAGTTTCATGATGAATTTTTATGAGTTTTATCCATTTTTGCATCAGTGATTCTGTGATCGATCCTGTGGTCTGTTTAAGAATTCCGTGAACGTGCACTTATCCTAGCTAGCTAAACCTGGCTTGACATAGCTGCCGTTCTCATACTGGCTTAGCAATCGTGCAACAGACTTAGCCAGGATGGGCTGATTAAACTAGGTCAAGCTGGGCCTTTTCTGTTATACTGGCTTACTTAATTCTACTTTTGTGCAATACCCCCCTGGTCTCCCAGCTTGGTTTAATCTGGGTTTGCTGTGTTTTGGTCACTTTTTTTAACCTGTTATAGCTGGCCAGGCTGGAAGACCAGCTGACTAGCTATTGCCACCTTAAACCAGCTAAAACCAGCTACCAGCTTATGGTGGTCTTAGCTGGATTTTTTCAGTAGGACAAGTGCTGTTTCGTAATTTTAGTCAGCTTAGTTATAGCCTTTTAGCAAATGACATAAACTGTTTTATGGCGTACAAAGTTACTCCATGTTGTTTGGTTAGTATTTTAATGATTAATACAAATTGATTGTTGTCATAGAATAGCGGTATTGCCGACCTATTAGCTTTGTTCATACTGCATTTTCTGCAATGCTATTTGTCCCCTTGTCTTATTGTTAAATCGTTTTATTGAAACCTTATTGGGAACTTCTCTCCATTGATGTCGAGTCTTTCCAGATGTGAATGTAAATCCAGTCAAAATGCTCAATGATCTGAATTGTTCGTTACCGAATGTGTTTGTACAGGTACACAAGCACATTCTAGTCAATGTATGCTTTTTAGGACTATTATAGCAAAATTATACAAAAATATCTCCTATGAACATTCATACACTTAGTTGATCCTGTTTACATAAAGCAAAGGTTTCTCTGATATTTTACCGAACAGCTACGAGACGTACTTAATGGTTTTACTCTTCACATTTTCACCTGCTGACTCTTCTGCTGCACACTAGCACAGATGTCTGACCACTACAGAAGAGATTTTTTCCAAAGTGAAGCATCTGTCATCTCTGATGTCTGTTTGTTATCAGCCAGCATCATTATCACGCAGCGGTACGAGGTGGAAGGGAAGAAGTCGTGTGAATAATTACCTGCCTAATCCTCACAATTAGATAACAGCGATTAGGGCGATCCCTGACCTGAGAGGTGTTGAGACTGATGGATGACAAACAGGTAATGCCTCTGAGATCAAGTCAATAGCATGTAGGAAAACAAAAGAATAATGGAGAGATGAGAGTCAAAACTAGGTTGAGGAAGGGCTGGGCTACCAAAATAGAATGTGTTAATGTCGATTTGCAGACACAAACACGCAAATTCAACTTGCTGGATAAACGGATAAATCAAGGTCATAAACATTGTTGTCGTAAGAAATTTTGTCAATTTATTACTTCACTGGCAGATAAGTGCGTATCTGTCAGAGGCGCAGGTAAAAATAGGCTGGATACACACACTGATTTCTTAAAATTGGTGGCGAATTGAATCATTACCTATTTTGTTTGTCTTGTCTTTGTTTTCCTATGTTTTTAGGTTTTCGGAAGAAGTTTATTGCTCGGAGAATAAGCTCCAAAGACTTATAAGAGATTTTTGTCATGGTTCATTACAATATCCAAATATATTCAATATGTTCATAAAAATATAAAGGAATTACAGGTGAGGCTATTGTTGACCTTTAAACAAGAGTGTACACAAAAATATTCTCAAAAATCAGGGCTCTATGCTAACCTTTTCCCAAGGACTACATGTGTTCTTAAATTAAAAAAATGTAGGAGCACACAAAGAAATATTGTAGCACAGTGAAAAAGTGGATTAAACTGCTCAATTCATATGGATTAGTTTTATAATCTTTTTATGAACTTTTTTCGAAGCGTCTAAGTGGTAGTTGTGTAGGCTGTCAATGGAGGCAAAGAAATCTCTCAATTTCATCAAAACGATCTTCATTTGTGTTCCAAAGATGAGTGAAAGTCTTACGGGTTTAGAACGACATGATGGAGAGTAATAAATTACAGATTTTTTATTTTGGGTGAACTACCTGTTTAATATCCAAATATTATTTTAGCCTACTTCAAAATATAAAAAAAGAATGAACACCTCAATAAAGTATAAAGTGCTAAAAACAAAACAAATTCCGGCTTGCTTTTTTTCTTTGTAGTACTAGTACGCTAAGTTGTCAGTTGTCCGCTCAGCATCGACTGTTTTGGTCGTAACTTCAATTTCAATTTCTTGGTCTTTTGGTGAGACCTAAACGTTGCTTATAAAATTGATATTCATTTGCAAGTATTGATAGTGTCTGGGAGTTACTTGTTTTTTTTCATCATTTCCATAATTCCATCATTATGATGCCAATAGAAACACATCAACTATTAAATTGCAGAGTAAAATAGAAATTATACTGTATTTTACACATCAAAGAATAAGAGTCAAACTTTACTTTATTCTAAAAAGACACTACAAAATGAGACGCAGCTAATATTATACCGAAACCCATTTGAAAGGTAATTGAAGTGAAGTCAAACTCTCTTTTTTTTTTGCTAAAAAATGGCATAAATGTTCTTAAGTTCTTAAAAAGCTTACCAAGTGTTTTGAAGAATAAAAATTATAACAAATTACTTTGTTGACAGTCTAATATTCAAAGATAATGCAAAGAGTTTTTCTATTAAAAAAGTAAAAAATTAACAAAATGTAAATTTTACAAATATTAAAAGCAGACGTCATTGTAAGCCTGCTAGATGGTCCTGGGTACACTTCGAAATCTGATTGGTTAATGCAATGATTTCATTGCCGTTTATATTAAGCTGAAGGCGCCTGAACTGTTCGTTCAGAAGGCCTAGGTAGATTTCTTTGACCCTGGCAACACATGATGTCAGCCGCTGGCTAAAATATGATTGGATAAATGCTCATAAATATACACTACTGGAAGCAGCGCAGTCAAGAAAAAAAGCTATGAAATAAAGATAATAGACAATTATGTGATTTATTTAATACACATTCATATAAAAAATATATATTAAAACATAAATCAGTGATTCAGATAGCGTTTAGGCCAGCAGAGAAGGCTTTGCTGGCATTGACGGCCCACCACTATTTAAAAGTAAATATGGATTAGTCTTAGTCAGTCAGTCAGGAGCAGTGAGTGATTTTCACTTCTTTTGTTATTTAACTAACTTTATTGTTTATTGACTGTTTGTTCGGCTTGTACCAAATGCAATAAAATGTTTACCGGTACATTTAGTTAAGACATAACCAATTGTTTACTATGAAACTCACTAAGACCGCTATTTTGACATGTTTATGTGTATTTGGGCGTTTAAGCCAAAAAGCCGTGAACATTAACTAATGTATGCTCTTTTCACACATGCAATTGGTAGGTGGGACTCACACACCGCTTTTTCTAAGTTCAAGGCGGCAATCCAGTCCAACACAGTGAATCATCATACAGTAAAAAAAGTCACTTTAAGAATAAAAACAAGGGATTTGAGTTTTGTTGTTAAAACAAGAAAAGAAAGTTACATCTATATTATATCTACATTAGTACCTACGATTAAATCCTCATATAAAATTTGCAACGTACATTAATATTCTCTTAATATTTGTTTTTAAAAATGTGCTGCGCTGCACACGTCAAAATAAGCATGTCGATTAACAGAAAGTGAATTATTGGAGGGAGTAAAAGTAGAGCATTGAATTTGGAGTGCCACTGGGGGTGGCCAGTCAGATGTCTGGGGGGCCGGTGCCACACTGGACACCCCTCTGGCTTCTCCACTGGCATGGAGTAATGTGGTGTTGTGGATTGCATAGCTCGGATGTTTTGATTTTTGATGAGAACTTTATTTGGTACAGTTTCGAAAAATTGTTGAGCTTTCTTCACTTTTCAGATTTAAAGCATTTCAGATAAAAAAAAAACTATTGTTGTAATTTTTTCCTGTGGGTGTATGTAATGTTAATGTCAAGAGTCATAATCTCAAAGCTACAAGCAGTTAAAGTATGTACGGTGTCATTCATTGTATCTATTTCGGTATCTATTTCTAGCCTTCTGAAAAGCTCTATCTATCCCCTATCTCACCCAGTCCACCTTAAGAGCAGCTTGAGCAGGCTGTCGTGTTTGTGTTGAAGCCAACAGGCACAATATATTACAGTCTAGGGCTCGCTGCTGAAAAGCCTGCTGGATCTTCCAGTGACCTGCTGTTCTTTCTTGCCTTCCTGTGTGTTTTTTCTTCCTCCCTGGATTTCGATTAAAAACAAAGCTTGTTCTTCTTCCTCCCTCATCCTTGTAGAGCAAAGCACAGAAGGTCTTCTAGTTTGAAGGTAGAGTTAAAAGAGGAACAAGGTTGGAAGACTCTGGCACATTCGAATGGAGGTACGTGTTTGTTCTGTAGCTTGTTGGGGACATTCGCAGAAGGACAGGATCAGAGACAGTTGGACATCATTCTTCGGGGTTCCCTGCTGCTCCTGAGCTGTCAGACAACCAAACAGAGACTGGAAGACTGGAACGTCACCCCAAGGATTTCTGAGGGGAAATCCAGTCCAAGTGTGAGGAAGGGGATCTGTTTTATGTGTACCCCTTGTTGGATGGACTGACAGTCTTGTTCGGCGTGGGATCCGGGCTTGGGAAAAGGAAAGAGCCGGGCTGCCAGTGCCAGAGCTCGATCCGGGGCTCGTTCCCCGGTGGTTTGGGGACTCAGAGGTTCGGAGGGTCAGGATAGGGTGTTGGCAATCAAACCCAAACCGGGCATCTCTCCGGTGACCATGTACCCACAGGGTAGACATCCGGTAAGTGTTTTACACTAACTGTTGTTTTCCCATGTTCTCGCTGTTTTCAGTTGCTTATAAATGTTCACACACCTTTAGGTGCACTTTGGAGCCAGTTGATAGAAAGTTGTGGAGGAGGAATTAAACAATATGCAGTGTATTAGATTGTGTAATAAACCTTTTTAACACCCCCTCTAATAGATACAGTCAGTGCACCGCATTTGGACAGATTTCGAGTGGTTTATGTGTATGTGTGTATGCAGTGGGTGGGGTTGTATGGTGCTGACAGTGGTAAGTTTATTATCTGTAACCCGTTATAAGTAAATAGGTTAGTTAACTGATTGAAGTGGGTTTACAATCACAAGTATCCACATTGCAGCCTGTTTTAAATGTGGTTCAGCATTACAGCCAACACTTGTAATATGTGATGATGACATGAGACAAACCGCCTTATGAACTGCGTACATTTCTGTTTTTCTTATTAATTTGGTTATAGTTTCTTTTTTATATATATTCTGGGTTAAATACAAGTTAAGTGTCTTTGGCATACTATCAGTACTACCACAGAAAATTATTATGATATTTATTTTAGTCTGTTAAAACATGTACGTGTAAGTGCATTTAAGTAAACGCCGCAACTGTTACCCCATTTACCGAAAACCGTCAAGAGTTGTACAGGTTATCTTGCCGTCCAAAATACATGATCATGATGCTAATTAAAATCAGTTAACACTTTTGGAGGTAAAGTAGACATTCATTTGTGGGATTTATAGGTGTGTAAGCTATTTTTAGATACTGGTGAGTTGAAGTGTTTTTTGGTGGTTATCAACAACTTGTCACAAATGCTGTTAAGATGAACTTAACTGAGAATTTTCCTTAAACCATCCACTAATGTTCTAGGATTTCCAGTCTGAATGTTCATAATAATACACTTAACAAACTCCAAAGCACCAGTTAATCCTGCGGCCAGATTTTATTTATACCCTGTGCACTGTGACATATGATCTTCAACAGTGAAAGGTGTGAAAAAAGGTCTGTGAGCATAACCATGCATCAACATTGCTTTTTGTGATCACGCCAATGCTTGTTTTGTAACTTTATAAAACCCCATATCAATCCTACTGTATGAAAACCATTCAACAGCCAAGGTTTTTTGTGTAGTTAAAGTGCATGTCAAATATAGGGTATGGGTATAAAATGCTAACTTTGATGTGATGAGCTCTCCAGAATAAATTTACTTTTTTGACCATGTATGCAAGTGTGCGTATGTGTACCTGCACAGTAAAAGGGTTAAGACCTGCAAGGCAAACTGCATAGGAAAGACTAGTAATTGGTTCCACTGGATTTTTGTGGTTAGCGTTATCTGAAGCAGGGGGATTGAGGGTTGTGGGAGGGAGGGGGTTTGGAATAAGAGAGGGATAACTGCGCTCTGTGCTTTCGAGCCAAAAACAATAACAATAAAAAGACTCCGAGCTGGGAAAGCTCATAATCCGCGAAAGCCACACCTTTAGTTTCCGATAGTTACAGAACAGAAACTTTCAAGACTGCTTGGTGAGAAACAATACATGTTGCATAGGGGAGCTACAGTTCCTGTACCTCATGTGTTAGAGCATTGCGTTAGCATGGTCATGGGCTTGATCTCCAGGGAATTTAGGACTGATAAAATGCATTGCATGAGTGCACTGCAAATGAAGTCACTTTGTATAAAAGCGTCTGCCGAATGCTTAAATGTAAATTTGAAGTTATTAAGTCTGATCCCAGATCTGTTTTAGTAATTTGGTTCTAGTGGAAAAGGCTAAGCTTCAATCAGTGGGAAAAGGTGAGAAGTCTACAAATGTCATGCGCAAGGTGTTAGAAATGGGATCCCTTTTCACTGCAGGAAGTCATAGGATGGTTTGACATGAGACACGATATAAATAACATGTTGTTATAATGTGAGTGTGTTATTATGTTCGTAGCACTTCTGCGTGAAGCATTTGCATGCTTGTTCTCACTAATGTGTCTTTGCACTGCATAGATTTAAGAGTTTTTTTAGAGGTAGATGTTTGTGTACGTTGAATCAAAATGAATCAAACAGGAGTATATTTCGATCTCGGACTGACGATTTGATGGATTTAGGAAAAGCAATCATCTTATTGGCTGACCAGTGCTGTCAGTACGATAGGGGTGGCCAAAAACAGCATCAATGTGTGACATTTAGCAATGTTTCCTAACCAGCCAAGAGTGTGACAAGTGACAGCACATTTTGTTTGGTCACTTGTCTTGTATTTAAGTAGTGAGCAAGGTCACAGTGAAATCTCATTGGTTCAGATATCCCATAGCATTTTAATGGAAAGTCCTTGTTGGCAAACGCTAATTGCACTACAGTAGCTCTGTCCAGCACTGTTTGCTTGGGCACTTAAGTTTTGAAAAGATGCGATGGAGCGTCTGACTTGGGTTTTGACGCGATGTTCCTGGTTCAAAACCGCCTTTTGCCGTTCTTGCTCTTCTTACATTACATATCGAAAAGGCATTTATTTTTAATAAAAATAAAAAAATGGAAATAAAGTGCCTAACGAATGTTTATTAAGAATGAAAGTATTTATTAGGTAAGGGTTAGGGTTTGGTGTAACGGAGGGCTTTTTTATCCCAATAATGCAAGCACCCATTTAAAGTCGCCATGAAACGGAAGTAACGATTGCCTTGTTTTCCCTGTGGTGACGTATATCCGAATGAAACGGCTTTTGAGATGAAATAAGGCAGGGCTGGATTTAAATTTGTCCATCGAGATCTGATTGGATCGTTTTAAGTTGGGTCGTGTTGCTAATTGCTAATCGCTGCGATCTTCTCTCGGACCCCGCCCACCTGCCATACTTTTGACCGGAAGTGAAGAGAGATCGTTTTGAGGAGGGGAGGAGATTTGCATTTTTGATTAAAGATTATGAACACACACGAATTTTTAAAAAATAATGAAGCTCACAGATAAGTCATTTGTTAATAATACCACAATATTAAAAAAATATATATAGTTTTTCATTTCAATTTCATTGCGACTTTAATACTTTAATAAATATAATCATTAACACTTTGTTATTATTGCATCCTGTTAATGTACAAAATACAGAGCTGCAAATAGTGTCTGCCAATATAGATAGCATCTATTTAATATTTACTTATACTATTTGCAAAGAACTGCTACTTTTACATGGTGTAGAATAGATAGAATATATACCTATTTTAACCTAATGTAAATAGGATGTCACTAAGAAAATTATGATATTGTTGCTTATTGTAAATAGAATATATATCTATTTTCATTTAGTATAAATAGTATCTAAATAGCCGTTGCTATATTTTAAACAGTTAAACATCTGTTTCGTTATGGCTGAGTCATATCACATTGAATTTCTTGTTTGTGTGGGCTTACAAAAATTACTTAATGTCAAAAACTCTAGTGGTTATGTCACTTTTGAGGAATGTCAGTTCAGATTGCCATTTATATGATTTACATTTGGTCCTAATTTATAAGACCACTTATCTGATTAAAACTTCTGGTTTTTGCTTGTACTCTATTCACACATAAACTTTCTTTTTGAGTATGTTATTGTGTGTTTGAGAGAGCCACTTTTTGCTGCATTGATGTGGGAGCCAAAAAAGAATTGTAGCCAAATGTCTAGCCGTAAATTTCTTTTAATGATTTTTTTCTCTCTATCGTTTTACAGTTTTTTTTTTACTTGCACCCTTATTATTTTAATACATTTAGCCACTATTAATTCTGTCAGTTTCTAGTTTCACATCTTCATGCAGTTTCCCTCTTTCTTTCGCAAGTATTCATGTTAATGTCATAAATTATATTTTTATGGTTTTATTTATAGTTTCTTTTTGGAACTTTGCCTGCATTTTTCTTATTTGTTTTGAATTTGGACTTTATGGCAATATTATAGCATTCTTTTTGGTACTATTGAAATAAACTGTAAAAATGTTGATGCCTTGAAGGTGCAGTGTGTACATTTTAGAAGGATCTTTTAAGAACAATGCAATATAATATAGATAACTATGTTTTCTGTGGTGTATAAAGACCTTACAAAATGAACTGTATTGTTTTTATTACCTTAGAATGAGACGTTTTATCTACATAAACCGCGGGTCCCCTTACATTGAAGCCACCATTTTGTGCCATCATGTTTCTACAGTAGCCCTTAACAGACAAACTGCTCTACAGAGCGGGTTTGTCAATAAGTTGTCTCAGACGATGACATGTTTGTCCTGTGACGGCTACTGTAGCTTCTCTATGTGCTTCGC
This sequence comes from Paramisgurnus dabryanus, assembly GCF_030506205.2. Lineage (NCBI taxonomy): Eukaryota > Metazoa > Chordata > Actinopteri > Cypriniformes > Cobitidae > Paramisgurnus > Paramisgurnus dabryanus. The sequence goes on along the minus strand of NC_133360.1, from coordinate 15,799,808 downwards.
AAATGGAGGGGTGCAATTCGTAACCTCACCACTATATTCTGCTAAAATCTACACACTGCACCTTTAATTTTTTAAGTTTGTCAAATTAGCTGTGCTTTTTTATTTTGACCACTATTGAGTTCTTATAACTTAGTAATGTGGAATTGCATGATAGGTAAATGAAAAAGCATTTACTATGTGTCATGATATATATTGTTATGTGACACCATCACTGTGCCATGGTACATTTTCTTCCTTCCTTCCCCCATCTTCATTTACTGTCCTCCTTTAGCTCTTTTCTGTATAAAAGCTGTTTTCTCTGCCTGCCAATTCACAATCCCTAATCCAGTATTGGACGGCGATGGCTTTGCTCAGCCTCACAATGGGAGCCACCATGCTAAAATGAGCCACTCCAGAGCTGCATTGTCAGTAACTCGCCAAGATAGCCTGTGCAGTCACCCGACTTCCCAGCATTCAGTGGGGTTTAAGATCTTTGAAAGCCTCCGATATGAAGGGCAAAAGCGAAGGATGTTCTCTCAGGTGGTTTAATGAGGTTGTGACGAAAGTGACAGTCTGAAACTCACGCCTCGGTAACCAAACCTTTGGAGGGGTGTATCTGCCAAACTCGAGCAACTAGAAATGGTTCTGTCCTGGGAATTCCAGTAGTTATTTGGAGATAAGACTCTGATCATTCTTGCAGAACCGGCCAGAAAAGAAAGATGTTTTTTTGGAAGCAGGAACACATACACTCATACATTCACTCAGGTCCCCTTGAGATCATACTGACACCTCCTTTCCACCCACTCCCTTGTGTACCTCATCTATTCATGTGCCTTTTGCACTAAATATTTCATCGGCGGATGATTATTTCATGGATGTTTCTATCCGCAGTCTGTCTGCGAGTATGCAAGTGGAAACAGTTTCCTAGACATCTCCAAAGCTGTCAGCGCTTCTCTCTCGATGTCTCTTTCTCCCCTCAAGACAATTTAAAACGCGGTGTCCAAAATAGCAACTTCAGCCATGATAGATGAGACGATCAGAGTTGGTGACTTTGTTCTTTTTCTCTTTCTTTCACCAAACTATTACTTACTATTCTTCTGCACCTTATTCTTTTTCTAGCTTTAGCAGTTTTTTGCTTGTATTTTTTTCTAATTACTTATGCATTTTCTTCGTTTGATTTATTTTATTCTTTCTTGCTTTCTTTTGCTTTTATTTCAGCCAGCATGCATGTCTCTCTCTCTCTCTCTTCCTTGAAACCTATTTTAAACACTGTGTCCAAAATAGCAACTCCTGGCGTGATAGACAAGATGATCAGTAGGCGATTGGGAGGGATTTCATTTCTCACCATTGTTATGGGATCTGGTTGGCTCTCTCTCTCCCCCTTGACCTCCGTCAGAAGATAATCTCCAGTAATTCTAGGCTAGCCTGCTGCGACTCGTCTGAATTGTGATTGACTATAGCGCTGCACCACATGGTTGTCTAGGTCTCCATCGAGCCTCAGTCCGCTTCAGCCAGATTAAATGGATCAGTTTTGGATTTCAGGATTCTCGCTCCTCCTGTCTGACACACAATGTTTAAACAAAAGTTGTAACCTAGGTTTCTGGCACGTGTCGTGTATACATGTTTGTGTATATTATACATGCATGTGTGTTCATAAGTAGTCCACCCCTTCAATTACACTCCGCAATATGTTGTCCTTCAGGGCGGGATCTTATAAAGATTTACAAATTGTAAGTAAAGCAAAAAAATTAAAATAACGAGTTTATATGTGCATTCTAAGATTATTATCACTGGTATTATTGCTTATACTTTGCGGTAAAGATTTGAACAAACCACCAACCTTCACACTCCCCGAAAAACAACTGAACACAAAGAGGTGGTTTCCTGGACAGTGATTAGCTTAAGACAGGACTAGGCCTTAGTTTAATTAGGAAATATAACTAGCTTTAACAAATTCCTTACTAAAAAGGTCCTTGTGTGCATTTTGCGGCAAAACAAAAGACACTGATTTTAAGATACCGTATTTTCCCGACTATAAATCACACTTTTTTTCATAGTTTGGCGGGTCCTGGACTTATACTCAGGACTCAGGTGCGATTTATACGTCAAAATTATTTCATATGAACCAAAAAAAAAAACATTACCCGTCTACAGCCGCGAGAGTCTGCTCTATGCTGCTCCTGTATTTATGTAATTCAATGGATTCAGTGATGCGGAATGACTTCGGGACCTTTTTGAACTTGATTTGGCTTATTGTGTTAATTTAGCCTATTCAGCCTACCAGGTATGCTCTGTATGCTATTGTGTAAATAACTGTTTATGTTACTTTAACATGCAAGGACACCTATTCAGCCTGCTGTTTCGGTGCTATTGTTTAGTCGAATAACTTGCCTTTCCAGATTAAATGTTTTTCGGCTTGGATGTTGTGAAGTCATTTTCTAAATAAACACGAAGTATAGTCCACTGCGACTTATATGTTTTTTTCTCTTCAAAATGCATTTTTGACTGATGCGACTTATACTCCGAAGCAACTTGTTGTCCAGATACAGTATGTCAGTGCAAGTGGTTTTAGTTTGGACAGTCTAGTCCCTGTCTGGGAAACCGCCCCCAAATGTTCGTTATTGTTGAATCAGAATGTTCACACTTTTTGTGTTTGTTGGGACAGTGTGAAAATGACTTGTTTACCAGCATTCTAAACCCAACAGCCAGTTTTGGAAAGTTTAAAATATCGGGGCAGCTTTTTGGGACAGTGTAACCCAGCCCTCAATTATGGTGTGAAACTTGTCTTGAATAGTTTGTTCACCGGACATGTGGAGGAAAGGTCTGCTATTACTACGAATTTTGCAATAAAATAGAAAAAATCCATCAATAAGTCTTTTTTTTTATCCCCCACCAACTGGTTTCTTAAAATTGTATTCTTTAAAGGGACACTCTCGAAAATGAAAATTCTGGCATTATTAACTGAGTGGCTCGTCTTCCCGAAACCATATCCATCTATTTACATTAGGGATGCACCGAATCCAGGATTCGGATTCGGCCGAATACTGGGCTTTTTGACGGGGTTCGGATTCGGCCGAATCTTAGATTTTTTTCCCACCTAACCGAACCCTAAGCTTGCGCAACGCTGGTCGACGTCACGCGGCCGTTGATTACACACATCAGGTGCTGACGTGGAGATAAGCGTTTTTTTTTCCGGTGAGCCTTAGGGGCGTTTCACATTTCGTGGATGCATCTGGATAAACTAGCGCATCGCACAGCATCGGTTTCATTGTGCTTTGCAGTCGGGCTATCAAAATGCATCCCCGCCCTGCCTGTCGGGCTATCTTGACTTATAGGGAGGAAAAAATATATTTACATGCTTATGTATTCTCTCACAGATTAGGATGGGTCATTGTGGTGTATGAAATTCAGGCATTGGGTATTTAAATTGCGTTTGAGCACGCGCTCGAGTTTTACTTTCACTTTCGCGATCAGGCGAAGCCGCAGTACAAGAAGCAGTCCGTACTGATTTGTCATGGATTTGTTGTGCAAATCCTCCAACTTCGTCCTGTCAGTCATTACTATCCTCACGTAAGAAAATTAAATCTCTCGCAGAAAGCTTTAAAGTGATATAGATTGTACAGGCAGTGAAGAGAGTGACTCTGTGCAGAATCACTCTTAAAGCGACAGTAGCCCCTGTTTTTCTGATCGAAAAAATTATCCAATCTCTAACCGGATGATCCAAACTGTGAGTTTTGTGACCCACTGAACCACTTTTAAATGGTGAGTATATCTGGTGTGGGGATGAGCAGGAACAGTTGGTTTACATGGAAATCCAGTTTTTTTGTTTGTTAAAAAAACAACTGCATCAAAACAACAACAAGAATAGCAGATTAAACATTGTGGTTAGAGGCCCTATTGGCTTTGTATTGGCAAAATTTGATTTAGAAATTTTGTAATGGAATAAGGATGCGAGTAGGATTCGGTATTCGGATGCGGATTCGGCCGAATCTTAAAAAATCTGGATTCGGTGCATCCCTAATTTACATTGAATGATGGACCTGAATAATTGCAATCTGCAAATTCTTGTAGCCTAAATGGTAGATAATTGCATATAAGCACCACAAAGGTAATACTGTAGGTTCAATCCCCAAGAAACATTAAATGTATACATTAAATGTACTTGAATTCATTGTGGCAGCCAATTTTGATAAAAAAAGATGTGTTATTCATTAAGCTCCTCCATGGCAATTCAAAATGGTTACTTTATAGGCTTTTGTAATGGTTGATTTCAGTTAAATATTCTGCTGAAACTCTGTGGAAATCCACAGCGATTCTGCGCTCCAATAAGCTCAGACCCATGTGGTTTGCATGGCATTCAGGATAGCTACTGTACACAGACACTCGCTTGTTGTAAATGAATGAGGGTCAGGGATATGATGATAGCCCCCCAAACACACACACACGCACAGTGTGGTGTGTGTACCGAACTCATCCAGTCAGCGGTGCGCATGCAGCTTAATTACTGGAAAGCTCACAGAGTCTGACCTCTACCGTTAGCCTAATTGAAATTTAATTGAATTTCGCTTGTCTAGACTAATTAAGCTCCTACTGAAACCGCCAATCTTCAGCCGATGGACGCATGCCGCGGTTCAAAGAAAGCACTCGGGAGAATGGAAAGCCCGGAGGTGGGCAGGACAAAGGTGGCCATTTTAGGAAACGGCTGACAGAATGGGAAATGTGTTTAAAAATAGCTATGGAAAGGACTTTGGGTTTTAATGAGGAGGAGGAGGAATAGATAAGGGTACAGTATGGTTGGGTTAGAGCACGTAGGGCTTGCCTGACATGTTACTTGTGTGATCATAGAGGAAGATCTGTTAAATAGTTATAAATATGTGAGCCGGTCTATGAAGTCTCATAATCTAATTATAAAATTTGGAGCATCATAGTTTGATTTCAATCTTTGGCATGACCTTACTTGGTCAATATTAAATATATCAATATTATTTTCACAGAATGTTCTTTGATGATTTTATGCAAAAAAAAACACCAAATCACAAAAAATGGCTTTAGCTGGGTTTTCACAGACTAGCACACATGGAGTAGAAAAACTGGGAATGTTGCATTGATTCAGTAAGGATCGCTTGAAGGCGTTTACGTTAAACTAAAGAAACCAACACCAGTGAGCTCGGGATGTATGACATTTTATGAATGTAATAAATTTAATTCTGCGGAAATCTTCCTGTGGATTTCTGCCAGTGCAGATTCCTTGAGGTAGTACTCATAACTGCTGATCTGAGATTAATGATATGTTTATGAGATAAGGATTTGGCGCAGTCCCAACTATTGTAGGGATTAGTTCCTCTGGTGGAGCAAGTGTATGATGTCTATGGGAACACTAATTCTGTGGAAGCTATCAAAGGTTAAGGTTAGGGGTGAGGTCAGGGTTAAGGTCTTGTGAGACTTCTAATCTAGCCATTAACCAAGAGTGTAGTATGACCTCAAATGTCTGTTGATTTTTAAAAGCGAAAGTATGCCTAGAATACAGCAATTGCATGACCCAAAAAATCTTCTTTAACAGGAAGCATATTCATATTCTTTCACTGTCAGAAAAAAATGGTTCAAAAATGGTGCCCAGTTGTCACTGGGGTGGCACTCTTTCAAAAATACATTATATTGGTACCAAAAAGTGCATTTAGTACTTCAAATGTATGTACTGGTACCCAACATGGCTGTACTTAAATGTTACATATTAGCACCATTTTAAAGGATACTGCCTTGGGACCATTATCAAACCTTTTTTTTGGCAGTGTACAAGCTGTCAAATACCTATAATTATGTAACCTATGTAGAGACGGTGCACCCAAAAATTGTAATTCTGGCATCAATAATTCAGACTTAGGCCGTTCTTATTTACTTTTTATTGTGAAACCCACAAATGGAGATGTTGGCCAAGGTTCACATTGTTTTGTCTTGGTTATAATTAAAGAAAAGACATTATCATGTTCCTAAATCATTTTCTCAATCCAAATACTCTGAGATGAGTTCTAGAAAGCATTTTGCCTTCCTTTATCAAACAAGATTAGAAAGTTTAGCACTTTCTTTAGTGTAGTATATTACAATATATTTATTTTTATACATCGTTTTAACCCTTTAACCAGAACAAACGTTTTTTTCTCTTGTAAGGTACCTCTGCAGCCTGGTCAGTCATTTAAGTTCACTGTTCTGGAGACTTTGGACCGCATTAAAGAAGAATTCCAGTTCCTTCAGGCACAGTACCACAGGTGAGCTCTAATGTGCTGATTTACTCATCTCAGCATGTGAAAAGCTTTTGATTATTTATGAATCTCTGCCCACAGGGTAATAACCTGATGGATGTGTGTTGAATTATTGTTACTGTCAGGTAATACAGCAGTGTGATATAAACATGGTGATGTGCCATCCACTAAAGTGGCACTCGCACTGACAACCTGTTTGTATTAAACACTTTGGTCAAGTAAGATATTCAGTTTTACTTTTATAGATATTCACAATAAATGTTTTCCAAATTACCCTACAAAGAAGAGTGCCTTACAAACCACCCAAGGGAAAAGTGTCAGGAAGTAGTAAAAATGTATTAAAGATGCTTTTCTAAAAAGGATGAAACAATTATGGGCCATTCCACCAAATCTGTGCCAGTTTTGTCCCCAGACCATTATTCGGCGGCTTACCGGACAGTGCTTAAAGGGGACATGTGATTTTAGAAATCTGACTTTTTCCATGTTTAAGTGCTATAATTGGGTCTCCAGTGCTTCTATCAACCTAGCAAATGTGAAAAAGTTAAACCCAGTAACGTTTTGGTAAACCATTCCCTGCAAGCATGTGAAAAACAGGTCATTGAAATTTGGCTCCCCTTGTGATGTCAGAAGGGGATAATACCACCCCTTAATCTGCACTATCCAACCACGACACTGCCATTTAGTGCAGAGATCAGCTCATTTGCATTTAAAAGGAAACACCCAAAACAGCCAATTTTTGCTCACACCTTCAAAGTGGCAATTTTAACATGTTATAATAAATTATCTATATGGTATTTTAAGCTTAAACCGTACTCTGGTGACAACAAAGATTAATTTGACATCTTAAAAAGGTCTTGTGAAATGTCCCCTTTAAGTCTAGTCCCAGACTAAAATGCATGTTTGAGCTGCCTTAATTTAAAAACACCTTGTACTGACATATCTTAATATCAGTGCCATTGTTTTGTCTTAAGATGCACACCAGTATTGTTTTTTTTTTGTATTGTTTTTTTAGAGGTTTGTTTGTAAAAACTGCTTAATGTCCTAATATAACTAAGGCATAGTCCATACATTTACAAATACATTTTGTCGTTGAGAAAAATGTCCCACACATTAATCTGCCTGCAAATTGAATAAAAACAAAAAAACATTGAAAAGATAGTATTTGATATCTGACCTCACTTTTTATCTCTATATTACCTTTCGATATAAAGCATAAAATCTTTTAGATATATTTTTGCATTTTTGTGTGACTCATTATCACATCTTTGCTTTAAATCGTTTTTTTATAATAAAAAAACATAATATTTTAGATAAAAAAATACACAATACTGTGAGTGTCGATCTAAACATACTGTCCTATTACCTTTATTATTTCTTCAATGTTATTTGTTTATTTTAAAAGTACAGATTTTTGGGACATTTCTAAAATTTGCTCAGTGTCCTTATGCTATTAGAACGTTTTATATGCAGTTATATTTCATCTTTTTGCTAAATTTATGCTAAAAACTCTTCCATTTTGAAACCATATTAAACAAATGAGTTTCCTGAGATTGACCAATACCTACTTTGAATAATGAAATGTTGTTGTTGAATTCCTCAAGGTTCTGCGTGTTGTGGCTTCACAAATGCTTTGCTGCATACTTCGGTTGTAACGAGTGGTTATTTCAGTCAAAGTTCCTCTTCTATCAGCTTGAATCATTCGGCCCATTTTCCTCTGACCTCTAGCATCAACAAGGCATTTTCGCCCACAGGACTGCCGTATACTGGATGTTTTTCCCTTTTCACACCATTCTTTGTAAACCCTAGAAATGGTTACGTGTGAAAATTCCAGTAACTGCGCAGATTGTGAAATACTCTGCCCGTCTGGCACCAACAACCATCTAATGAACTGTAAAAAGTAAAAGTTGGATCAACTTAAAAAATTAATTCAATTGGTAACGCCTAAAATTTGAAGTGAAAACTTTATAATGTTTAAATATTTTAGGTGGTACAAATTTGAAGTCATTTTTTAAGTGAGAAAATTTAAGTTTATTAAACTTTTTTACTTTTTACAGTGTATAAAATAAACGTACATTTTGATGATTTACAACATTCAAAATGTACCGATTTGGCTAATATAGTTGCCCATATACCTACAAATCTTGGTGTAATAAATCATAACTGACATCTATGCAACTGGAATTTGCAACTGAATTTTTCCTACCATGTTTTTGCAGTCTCAAACTGGAATGCGAGAAACTGGCCAGTGAGAAGACCGAAATGCAGAGGCACTACATCATGGTAAGTTCAGTCCTACTAATTTTCATATCTGCCCTGGCTCTAATAAACACCAACACCGGCATAAAAAAACTTTCGTGTCGAAGAACACAGCGGGTCTTGTGCTCCACGTTACGGGGTGTTTGGTTAACCTGAGGACACGCCAGCAGGATCAGGGTGGAGGTTGATGGAGATGACAAAGTGAGAGGAAAGGTATGTGTGAGCCGGAAAGATAGATGTGGATGGAAGCGGCTATAGGGAGAAACAAAGATCGAGAGAGGACACAAGCACAGACTTGTAAATAATGAGGGGGAACAGTGATTCGGTGCTCGCGGAGAGCAGATAACTCAGAAGGTTATATTTAGCCCACTAGGAGTGCCATGCACAATAAGACTTGTTTCTTTAGCATTATTTAATGTATTTATAGTTTACCACATTTTCTCTCTACTTTTTATGCTTTTTTGTCTCTCTTTAGTGAAGAATTTTTTTGTTGATGGGTACTAAATAGTTTTCAGCTCATTTGAGATGGCGTGTTAGTCTCTTGGGTAACAAAAGCAAATTTTATTAATTAGATGATTTTCATTTAAGAAAATATATTTAAAAGTCATAGTGCTCATGCTGGAGATAGTATACAGGTTAAAATCCTTCCCTGCAACAATTCCATTCCCCCCGCATGTTCCCTTCACTCTTCACTGTCGGTAAAGCACAAAGCATTTGTAAAAAGTTATGAATGTCATCTAACCACAGCCTGATGGGGTAACGTTACAAACCAGCACAAAGTGATGCAGGTGCCTTCTGCCCCGAAATGACTTGTCACTCTCCACTATCTTCTAAGCAAAAATCCTTGTTGCGGTTAAAGCAGTGGTATAGGGATGAGCGCACATGCTCCTCATATACAGTATAGTATTATACTGTGGTGCTTGTGTGGCAAATGGGTTGTCTTGCTTTTCCAATAGTGCAGATTTTTTCAGTGCTTACCACTGTACAACTTTTAGCCTTTGTGCTATTGCATGATAATTTTTCAATTTTAATTGCAAAAAAAAGGTAATCAAGGTCATTCAATTAGTGTGCTGCATTCCGTTTCTTTCATATTGTTTTGTGTTATAAATCCAGCGCACCGTAAGCAGCTACCTGTACGCTGCTGCGCCGTTCTCTCTCTTGCACATGCACACGCTCTCGCATCTGTTTAAAGTCCGAACATAAAGTCGTAAGCCTTATGTATTTGTTAAGTTTTATGCATTCAAGCGAGCTTAGGCAAATGATCCCTCTTGTTTAAAATGTAATCAGCTGCATTGTGGCGCCTCTCTCATGCACCTGCAGAGAGCTCTGCTCTCGAATTTGTCTGAAGTCAGATCACCAGGTAGTAATCCTGTTTATGTTTGTAAAGTTAATATGCAATTCAATCGAGCTGAAGCAAAAATATCCCTCGCGTTATATATGATGCATGTTTTAGGAGTTATTAAGTAATCGGGTTAAATAATTGGAATTATGATTTTGAGCAGCCCTTATAAACACTGATTAATTTTGCCTATAGGACCAGTGTGTAGATTTTTAGCAGCATCTAGCGGTGAGATTGTGAATTGCAACCAATGGCTCAGTCCACAGCTCTTTCCTCCCTTTCGAAACGCATAGTGAAGCTACGGTGGCCGCCACAGGACAACTTACACTGGATTTCCACCAACTGCTGAGCAGCTGCAGATCGGCCCCCGCTGCGTTATGGCTCCGCACTCAGTCGACCAGTTCCATATTTGTTGCAGAGCGGCTGCGTGCTGAAGTGACAAGGATCTATGAGGTCTCGCAAATTCACATGATGATCACGCAATATCTAGTTCTGTCTCCGTTCATTATGACATTGAATTATGATGTTTTTACAAACCAGCCCAGATCACAGCACGAGGTATGATCACGCGATATAGTCATGGCTCTGCCCTGCGGAGCTGTCCGGCATCTGGCAAAAAATAGAAGCTCTACGTATTTGTTTTACAGGGGTAGATGGTGTAATGTAATTTTACCACAGGAAGTCTGTAATATTAATGGTCAATTCGGACGGGATTAGAAATCTTAGTAAAACATTCAAAAGTGGGAGGGGTAACTCGATTGCGCAGCGCGTCACCTCTCGCCGTCACGTGCACATTACCTTGCTTCCTGATATTAGATGTGCAAACAACATGACACAGACGAGGAAAATGCGAAACACTGTGTTTTATTTCAGTTTGGGGAGAACGTCAGTTTCAGAAACAGTTCCGTGCCTCTGAGAAGTAAATTTGACTTTTTGAAGTTTGTGTCGTGTTATTCAGGAACTGACTTGCCACTGACTTGTTTTTCCTCCTAGAACGCAAGTAAATGCTTCTTTAAGCGATTTTATATTTAAAAGAAACCTGCAAATTAAAGGTGCAGTGTGTAAATTCTAGCGGCATCTAGTGGTGAGGTTGTGAATTGCAACCAACGTCTCAATCCACGGCTCACTCTTCGCTTTTGAAATGCATAGAGAAGCTACAGTAGCCACCACTTTTTTTTGTAAGAAAAGTTTGTCTGGTAATGGCATCTGTAGAAACATGGCGGCACAAAATGGTGACTTCCATGTAAGGGGACCCTCAGTGTATGTGGATAAAAATGTCTCATTCTAAGGTAATAAAAACATAACGATTCATTATGAAAGTCTTTATACACCACTGATAGTATAGTTATGTATAGTACAGTGTTTCCCATACATAGGCTCTACTTGGGCGCTGCGCCCAGGTAAATAGCGACCCGCCCAGGTAAAAAAAATCACTTTACGAATTTCCGTATTTTCTGAACTCGACTGGATGACCCGTGTTTTGGAGAGAGAGAGAGAGAGAGAGAGAGAGAGCGCGAAAGATAGAGCGCGAGAGAGAGAGCGCGAGAGAGAGGTGGGGGTCGGGTGACCGTGAAGATGATGCACGCGTCATAAACTCATCATCCAGCGCGGCAAACTGGATCAACTGCAGCAGCACATACGGAGCAGCCAGGGAACACACTGCGACCAAAATGGTCGCATATGCTTATGTGCATATGTGTTTATAGCATCTAAGTTGGCTTCATTTTGCGTGCAAGCACGTTGTGTCTCTCCGGTTGAGTGTCCGTTCACGTGCTCTCTGTTTCGCAATGAATTGGGCGCGACGCGAAGCAACCTCAGTGTCACATTGTATCCTTTCATGTTTCTGAACTTGAGCAGAGTTTTACCATTAGAGGTCTTTCTTCACTGAGGACGCGGGACCCGTACGGTTCCGGGTTTATATTTTAAATGGTCAGATGGGTCCGGGTCGGTCCTAGTTCATTACTTCGGGTCCCAAGTCTGATTAATATTGTGTGTAAAACCCGAGTCGATCGGAGAACGGCCGTGAGCGCTACCGCGCTAAAGCTCGAGTGCTGTTTGAGCGTGCCTCCGGTTTCTATGGCGATAGCAACTGGCTCTTGTCACGACCACGCGCCGCTTCATTTTCTTTATCCCATTTTTTAATCTTACTATTAATAGACAATATCTTTACTAAAATCTAAACAGTTAGCACAGAGATTGTAGCAAAAAGCAGTGCTAATACTGAATGAGCAAAGCTCTAGCTGACTCAGGATATAAAAAACGCAAAGCTGTAATGTAAAGTCTGTCATCGGGACAGCAAGTAGACTTTTAAATCTGAAATAATTAGTGGATTAAGCTTTTTTTAATTGGCAAAAGAGAAATAGAAAGCAGAAGCAGTAAAAGTGCCTATATAGAAGTTATTAACATTATAACATCAGTCACATTTATAATCTATAGACCTGCACTGTCTATTAATATACTGTACATAGTATTGTATATAATAGAGTTTGATAAAAGGGGTCATCAAATTGCTTCATATATCAGTGCAAAAACATAAAGTGTTTTCGTGGTGCTTTGACAAACAGTGTCAGCTTTGTTTATGGCAAAAAAAGTTTGGGGTGGTTAGATTAATGAACTATAATGTGAAATTAATATGAATGTTTTATAAATCAAAGTATTGTGTTGTGTCACACATTATTAGTTCTTTGTTACATGTATAGTAGACCATTTTTTGTCGGTGGATAATAATGATCGCCCTTTTCACCAGCTACCACCACAAGTAAATTTCAGATCTGTGGGAAACACTGTAGTATATTGCATTACTGTCAAGAGATCCTTCTAAAAGGTACACACTGCACCCTTAAAAGGAAATGACGCAATTTACGTGTATATTTACAGCTGGTCTATTCGCACTGGATTAGTATTACCTGAGGTAATTTCTCCTGACCTTTTTACAGGAGGTAAAAGTCCCCATAATCTTTACTGACATTGTTCCGGCATGATTACTGACATGGAGCATCCAGACAGTACTAAAATCACTGAGAAGCTCTGATAAAAATTGCTTTACCCCACCTTCGTATCTAAAACTAATCCCGTCCGAATAGTACTTAAGGTACTAAAAAATACAGTTCATTATGTAAGGTCTTTATACACCACTTTTAATATAGTTACATATATTATATAGCATTTCTGTCAAGAGATCCTTCTAAAAGTTACACAATGCACTTTTTAGTGTATACGTCAGGTTTGGATAGCAAACGCTGAGCATTTCATTTTGATCAAAGTCAGACCTAAATGTGAATCATTATTTTTGTTATGTTTTGCAAGATGCTGATTGGTTGATTTTAAGATCATAAGAGGTGCTTTTGGGATATTGAGCTGTGTCTGTCTGTTATCTGCACTGCAGGGTCCTGATCTCACCTTTAACAAGCATCTGACCACTGAAAATCTTTTTTTGTTCTCTTGTGGACAGTTGACACCTCAGATCGGCCAAGAATGTAAAGATGGCTTGACTTAACATAAAAATGATCTCTCTGGTTTAAACTGATGCTCTCTGCTCTTCTAAAGAGCATTACTGCCACAGATTGCCCTCTCGCCGAGAGAGAGAGAGAGAGAGAGAGAGAGAGAGAGAGAGAGAGAGAGAGAGAGAGAGAGAGAGAGAGAGAGAGCGCATACGGAGAGATCTGCAGCAAAGAGAAGAGAAAGGGATAGTTGATTGAAACACAGCAGTAAAGAAAAAAGGAGGGGCAGATAAAGGCTGATAGGGAAGATGAAGAGGAGCTGAACTGACAGAGTGAGTGCGTTTAAAGAGACAGTACGCTGATAAATTTAAGGTCAGAGATAGGGGTGCATGTGTGTGTGTGGCTGAGAGAGGGAGAAGGTGGAGAGTAGAGAGTTTAAGAGAAAAAAGACAAAGGCAGATGTACATTTACTAATGGACTACTCCTGTTTTAAGGGAAAACACCACCGTTTTTCAATATTTTACTATGTTCCTACCTCAACTTGGACAAATTAATACATACCTTTTTTTTCAATGCGTGCACTTTCTCACGTTGTGCATGTGTTAGCATTTAGCCTAGCCCCATTCATTCCTTAGGATCCAAACAGGGATGAATTTAGAAGCCACCAAACACTGTTTCATTTTGTGCCACAATACTTACTTGTGTAACTACTCATGTAAAAATCTTTAAATAGGGAAAACATGGAAGTGTTTGGTGGCTTCTACATTCATCACTGTTTGAATCCTAAGGAATGAATGAAGGCTAAATGCTAACACATTCACAATGCAATTTAAAAAGATTAAGTACATGCATTAAAAAAGATGGGTATGTATTAATTTGTCTAAGTTGAGGTACGAACATAGTAAAACAGTGGAGTTTTCCTTTCCTTTCTGAGTTTTTAAACCTCTCATAAAAAATCATAAAAATATTTCTGAACCTAAAATAAACAATAGTGGAAAAAAGGCCAGACATACTGCTGCACTCAGGGTATGACAAATTACTTTTCTTCTTTAAATCACATTGAGAATCAACTGAGAAATTACAGAAAATCATAATAGCAAGAGATATTATAGCAATGTTTATCACATTATTTGTTTGTTGTATTTCAGTTAATAGTATTTCTTTCCCATCCTCATCATTGTTATCTAATTACTTTGTATTCAGTTTGAAATACTGTTTGATGAAATGGCTTCTGTAATTTTCTTCATCTATAATTGGGTTGATATGAATTGGCAGACTGTGAATCATGTCTCTGGTTTAAAGTGTGGCAGATTCTGCACCCGCAATTTCTCCCCATCTGTCAGGAAATTTGCCAGGTATCTGGTAATTCGGTCTCGGATTTAAGATGAGCCAAAAACTGAGCTGTCGCTAACAAGGTTCGTGGCTGATGTGTAATGATACTTTAATGTCTCGAGGAAGAGGAAATATAGTGTAAAGATTGATGATTCAGCTCTTTTGTGGTTCAACCGTATGTCTTTGCTTTAATATGAAAATATGAATGTCTCAATAAGCAGCTTCATTAGATGTCGGCAGTTTTCAGAGTAGTGAAATGAAAATTCATCCTTAATGCATTCATATAGGAACTTATGTATAAAGAGGTTCCTTCTGTGTCAAACAAATGTCTTGACATGCTGGTTGTGAAAACCCAGGAACAGTTCACCCAAAAATGAAAACTAGCATATGACTTGTAATCACTAATATTTTTTGAAAAAGCATGTAGTTGTTAACCGTTGTTTCAACCTAATATTAACTTGAACAAACAGCCAACATTATTTCAACCAAATTTCAATTTTGAAGGACGGTCGTGTGCCAGATGGGTGGATAATTATGTTACTATATTCCAGGGGTGGGCAAACTTTTCTTACTCGAGGGCCACATCAGGTTTTGAAATAGAGGTGAAGGGCCGGATACTATTAACGACCAAAGTAGCTTTATTTATTCCAAATCAACACTCGGTTACTACTATACTGTATACTTTAATTTACACCATACTCTTATGAACACTTCACTACTTTCCTATTTTGAAAAAGTATTAAAGTATCTGAAAGTATTAAAGTCTGAGTATTATATTTAGCATAGTAAGATTGTGAGCTAGATTGTGAGGAATTTGTAGTACCGCAGTTTTACTACAAATAGAATACCATGGTAAGACCATAGTAAATTTGTGGTTACAACAAATAAAAACTATGCTTAATGTAGTTAAAGCATGCTTCATTTTCTTAACTCTTTCACCGCCAGCGTTTAAAAAAAAAGTTGCCAGCCTGCGCCAGCATTTTTCATGATTTTCACAAAAGTTTAATGTCTTCCAGAAAATGTTCTTCTTCAAATATATAAACATACAATATACCAAATGAAAGAACAGACCCTCTACTTTCAAACAAAAAAACAGTTTCATCCTACCTTCAGTAGTTCTTTTGTAATCAGCTTTTGAATATGGGTAGGTTTCTGCAAAAACACCACATTTTGAGCAAAAAGCAGAGATAATTTCATTTTTGTGACGGACTTACCCATTCAGAGCGATCTTTAAAACAGACACGGACATGCAGCAGCTTGCCATAGGGCAATACTTCCGGGTTTAAAAAGTTGCGGAAGTGGATAATAGCGGTATTGCGTTAAGACGGAAAAACTCGTCATTGGCGGGTAAGCGTTTTCTCTTGATTGACGAGATATCTCGTCAATGGCGGGGAAAGAGTTAAGGGCAAATCATTTCATGTGCTTTGCTAGATAATTATTACATATCACCATCAGTGTTTGGGGGTAACGCATTACAAATAAAGCGCATTACGTAATATTATTACTTTTCTGCAGTAACACATTACTTTATAAATGTACACATTAAAATTTGAGTTACTTTTTTAAAAAAGTCATGCGAGTTACTTTTCAGTTTAATTAATTCCATTTAAAAATAAAATAATGTACTGAATTAAACTGAACATATTAACATAGAATTACGCACTTTGTGCGCCTGAGCGGAAACAGTTTGAGTCAGAAACAGAGATGGCAGAGCTTGACATTTTTGCAATCATAAAAAACACTTGCAAGGCCTGAAAAAGATCAAGCCTCAGCCAAGTAAGAAAAAGTAATACAAAAGTAACTTAAAAGTAATGTAAGCATTACTTTCCATGAAAAGTAACTAAGTAACGCAATTAGTTACTTTTTGGGGAGTAACTTAATATTGTAATGCATTACTTTTAAAAGTGACATTCCCCAATGATCACCATGATGTTAAAAACAGAGGTAAGCAGTTTTTGGTCTTTAAAAATGACAATACTTTTTTGAAAATAACACATACGGCTCTCTCATTTAACCGTCAAAGCCCATTCAACAAGAGTTAAGGCACTAAACATCTAAGCATCTAAAGCTCTTTGGGCAAGTACCTTGATCTTGGGTGCTTAACTCTTTCGCCGCCAGCATTTTTCATGATTTTCACAAAAGTTTAATGCCTTCCAGAAAAATGCTCCTTTTTAAATATATAAACATACACTATATGAAATAAAAGAACAGACCCTCTGCTATCAAAAAAAAATCCGCTTCATCCTACCTTCATGTGTTCTGTTTTTATCACCTCCAGTGCCGCTGCTAGCCTTTTTGGTGCCCTAAGCATAATTTCTTTATAATGCCCCCCACCCCGACCCTGAGAATTTTGTTTTTGCCAGTTAAACTTTTTATTACCAAACATATAACTTAATAGCAGAAAGTAAAATCTTCACAGCTTTAGTCAACACACACTACACATTTGAAAGTTCTAACTTTTTTAGAATAGCAAAATAGAAAAAAATACCAAACTTAAATAGAATAGCAAAATAAAAAAATAAAAATAATCCAGACATGTTTTTCCCAAGTACAATGTCACTTTAAATAAATTACTTTAAATAAACATCAATAACAAGAATACTCAAAATTCTTAAATAATACAAAGGTTTAGAGAACTAATAAGTGTCACAGTAATGTTTGCTTCATGTCATAAATGATGACATTTTATATTTATATATATTTAACAGTCAGGAATTTTTAGCCTACCATGTGCACTGACTGCTAACATTAACTAAGTATTAACCACCGTCATGTCAAAATAAACCAAAAAATAAACTACTGCTCAATATCTAAAGAAACGTAGTAAAGAAAGTAACAGCTGGCGTCAGTTATTTGTAAAATGCATATGTTAATGTTTTACAGTAAAATCTCAATTTAGCTTGCACTGAAGTTATAAATTATAACAACATAGTTTGCTAACATTAATCTCAGCACAGCAAGTTCGAGGAGCATTACGATTAGCAGCAGCTGCAGCCCAGCACAATTTCCCTTATTTAGGAATGATTAAACATGATGGACTTACCTGCAAGTGATGCACGGGCATCATCCCGCAGTTTCTTCTTTTTTCCGATCCTGACTCCTGCTGTCTTTTCAGGGCCATTTCCAAAAGTTGCCTACTGTCTGGCCGTTTCTCAATCCGAAGGCTGCAGGCTGCGCGAGGTCGCATATGCAGGCTGCATACGTCATCAAGCCTGGTTTATTTCAGCTAACTGAACGTTACATTAGCAAGTCATAAGCATATTAAAACAATTTACAATTAACTAAGAATTATAGTCAACTTTATAATCGTTAATATTACGAAATAAGAACTTTTTGATGATGTATGCAGCTTATAAATGCGACCGCTGGAGGCTGCAGCCATCGGATTGAGAAACGGCCTCTGTCAAACTTCGTCAGGTGCCCGCGCGATCAACCGGCACGGACCATCAAAGGCTGGGGGGCATGCTTTCTATACTAGAGCAATTAAATTATCTCGTTCCCCCTTTTTTGTAAAATATACATGGATAAAAAGTGCCTAATAATATTTCTATAGGCTAATGAAATTCTATCAGCATTATAATTTTTTTTTCATTAGGTTATTATTTTGGTGCCCTCTCAGCACCTGGTGCCCTACGCACAGCGCGTGATGCGCGTTATGGGAGCGGCGGGGCTGATCACCTCTCAAATATGTGTAGGTTTCATCAAAAACACCAAATTTTGAGCAAAAAGCTGAGATAATTCCATTTTTGTGAAGGACTTTTGATAGAGATCAGATGCAGAGCAATCTTTAAAACATACACAAACATACAGCTGTTTGCCCTAGGGCAATACTTCCGGGTTTTATAAGTTGCGGTAATAGCGGTATTGCAGATTGACGAGATAACTCGTCAATGGCAGGGAAAGAGTTCATTCTTAGTTGTGCTTTTTAACACACAAACAGGCACTCGTAGTCTGACGGATTGGGTAAAGCGTTCCTAAAGCATATCTATGGCGATGCAGCATGAGTTCCCTCAAAAGGGAACGGAACCCAAGACACGGGGTCTCCCTTGCCATACCTTTTGCGTACTTGTTAAGCCGTCTTCGGCAATATTTCAGATAGTGAGGGCCTTTTATGCTTCCTCACCATTGGTTGAATTTGATGTACACATTCAGACACACTCACGCCTGGAGCCGTTCTCAAAGCCTCTCTATGGCGATGCAGCGTCTCGTTCCCTTCCCTACTTTTAATATAATTATAAATGCTTTGCGGGCCAGATTAAAGTGCCTGTGAGCCCTAGTTTGGCCACCTCTGCTCTATTCTATTTAAAAGCATTTATTATCTCATAGCTACATACAGGGTTTGAAATCAACTTTTCAATTTTTTTAAAGTTACCAGCCATTCAGAACTTCTATCAACCTGATTAACTATGCCACATCTTTATTTATAAACATTCATTATATATTTTATTATGCTTTCATGTATTTTGTTGTGCTATCTGTCGTTTTCTGTGCTTTTCACTGCTTCTATTTATGTAAAGCTGCTTTGAAACAATTGACTTTTGTGAAAAGCGCTATATAAATAAAATTGAATTGAATTGAATTGAATGATTTCTTTTTAAATCTTCACATTATTCAAACAAAATTCTGTTATTTTGCCATTTCCTCCCTTCCTCTTTTATCCTTGTCTTTCAACCAAAAATGTATTTTACGTAAGTAAAGCACAGTACAATTTAGAATAACAATAATTTATCTATTCTTAAAATAATAAAAGTACTTTATAGTACTACATCATTTACCCAAAGTGCACCCATTACTGTTGAACATTAGGTTAATATGTCCTTTATTCATATTCTTTTCTTGGTCAGTACAGTGGGTGGTTATATTTATAAATAAAATAAAAGAAAATGTGGACAGTTTGGTGTTAATAGGGTCACAACAGATGCAATGAGCCACAGAGGACAGGCCAGCGAAAATTATATCCTATCAATGCGGCCTGTCTGAACTACTGGGTCAGAGGAAGTGCTGAAGCCAGTTATCGCATCCGAATTCTCATGATCACATTTGCATCCAGTGGACACACACACACACACACACACACACACACACACACACACACACACACACACACACACACACACACACACACACACACACACACACACACACACACATGCATGCACAGGATATCTGCTAAGACTTCAGTAAGAGCATAGTGTCCAGATACTCAGCAGGATATGTGTACAAGCTCCGGATGCCAAACAGCTGCCGGGTTGAACTAGGGGACACTTAGTACATTTTGCCCCTCTCTAGACCGGCTAGGATTAATATATACGAATGCACACACAGCGAATGCGGCAAGAGGAGAGGCTTTGTTGAACCTTCGCCGTACTGAGCTACGCTACATCCGCCACATGCCGTGTGCAATCTGCTCCAGACAGCACTTATTCAGGGATTATGCGCATATACATGCATGCATGTCCGTGCTTTAGAGTAAGAATGCAATGACATGAGATTATGTAACAATGAGGCGTGGTAAGGGAACACACAAAAAATTTAAGCCATTATCAACAACACATTCACAATAAGCTGTTGTGAAATGCATATACCTACTTTAACCAACCATCTTGTTTTGGTGTTTAGCAAGGATATTGTTCAGGACGTTTGGAGATATTCTAATCAATTAATCAGTTTTCCAAGATTATTTATTGGGTCATATGATAGAGTTTTCGTAGAGCAATTTCTTACTAACATCCAGTATGTATTTCACATAAAACATTCAGAGAAGTAACATTTCATACTTTGCATGATGTACATACTTTCATTTGGCCGTAGTGATAGTAACACAAGCCCGCTGAAGAGCCTCATGGGTCAACAGTTTTTCAAACAGCAGTCCACACGGCATGACTAACCTCCAGACGTGATTTATATTTGTCTGGGTGGATGCAAGCAACCCAGATAGATGGGGAAACGGGGATTTTCAGCAGATCTGCTGTTATGTCGTGCATTGCCTGAAATTCATCATTCAGTGAAGCAAACAGTACTCCAGTTGCAATAAATTTAAAAATGGATTCAATCATTTTGAAAGTTACAATTTATGGACTTGCATTGACGCTATTCAAGATGAATCGCCGCAATGCTCCTGAGGATTCACTCCTTTTGTTACAATCACCATCACTTGGTTTCAGAAGAAAAGCAGGACCTGATTTGGTGTATGGGCCTCTATGTGAACCTTAAGTCTTTCACATCTATTCCCTAAAATAAATTAATGCGAATCACGACCCATTTTTGGGTGATCTATCCCTTTAACCTCATATCAACACCTTTGGATTTTCACCCACCACTATTAGATATGATGATGCTTTAATCCCGAGACTAAGGTTTGATAGAAAAGACGAGGTCAGAGAGACACATCACAGATGGGTAATGGGGTTTAAGAAATAATAAAGAGGAAGGGCAAAGACGAGCAGGATTAGAAAGCGAAAATAATAGATAAGAAGCGAAAAGAGAAATTTAAAAGGATTGTTGGAATTGAGCTCCTCGGAGAGCAGCTATACTGAGTGTATGAGCGTGACAGACAGTTTGAAGGAGAGACGACTGTGTCGGGTTTCATCTCCATCAGCCGCTCTGCTGCTCATCTGCCTGCTGAAATAGACTTAGTAACGCATGCCGACATCTTCAAACTCTCTGTCTTCCTCTGTTTTCGGCGAGTTGTTAGCGCGCGTCAGGCCGGCGAGGTTTTAATTTGATTGATGATGATTTACTCCCGTTTAATTCATCACACTGCTGACTGATGCGTATGCACTTTTGTTTCCACAGTACTATGAGATGTCCTACGGGCTCAACATCGAGATGCACAAACAGGTAAGAAACCAATTCTAAAAACGGTTGTGACACTTTTTCACTTAACGTTTTATTGTCTGCTTCTTAAGCAGGTAACTATGTTTACGTACATTGTAGCATTGACAGAATTAGTCAAGCTTAAACTTTCAATCCTGTTAGATGTTGTCGAACAAAGAATTTTTTTTACAGGATTTTTTACATTTGTGCATTTGGCAGATGCTTTTAAGTTACTTATGGCGCTTTTCCATTGCATAGTACCCTACGGTTTGGTTTGGGTCAGGTTGGGTCAGCTCACTTTACTTTGGCTTGGTTAGCTTTTTCATCGAGTTTAGTAACACTTCAGAGTGGGAGGGATTATAGGCGTGTCGTTATATTGGCGCTGCCTGCTGCTGTATCATACAAATGAGAGCGTTGTTGGAATGTTAAACATCCCCATACATTCATTTATTTCTAAGGCTGCGTTCACACGGTACCATAATACGGTTGTCAAACCTGTATTTTAGTCCTTAAGATGGTTCCGTTCACACGCAGTTCGGTTATTTACGGGTTTGACAACCGCATTCTATAACCGACTTCACACCCGTAACTTTTCAGGTTTCACAACCGTATTTACAGAGAAGCTGTGGCGTGTGAACGGAATCACACTGGACAACCAGTTGTCTGTCACGTCATTTATTGCTCTCTGTGTTAAGATAACGTTACAGTGCATGAAAATGACTGCAACTATGCAGCATAATTGCTCCATATGGTTAATGTGATATTATATTAACTTCATAGATGCCACAAAACATATTACATAACGCATAGAATCACGTGCAGCCCAGTAAGTGAGATATATAAAGTTTAAACCTTAAACGTGGACGATTAATAATATAATGTTAAGTGTATAATAAAAGGAATATAAAAATTTGCTGTTTATTTACTCACCTATTATCTTCAGTAAAGCAATAAAGAAGATAAGAAAAAGATCCATCCCTTTGAGAGCTCAAAAAGCAGATATATCCCATACAATTTTTTGCTGCTTGTGAAGCAAATTGGTCGGTTTTTGCAGGATATTGAACGTTATTTACAACATTATTAGCGTCCATACAGAACCTTGGCAACATATAAAGTGCGCTTTTACGCTACCGTTCTCTAGGTGGCGCTAAGAGGCTGGTTTTTCCTGCGGTTGGCAAACCATACTCTCTGCGCCACCTGCAGAGCGGGAGCGTAAGCGCACTTCCTATTTGGCTGCGTTAATGCTTTAAATAAAGTTCAATTTCTTGCAAAAACGGATCGATTTGCTTCACAAGTCATTATGATTACTTTTGTATTGAATATATCTGCTTTGGTAGAACGTGCAGTTGCTGACACTGATTTTAGGTTCATTCATTTTGGAAATTAAACTTTAATAAGGAACCACCCTTGTTTATTTTTCTCTGCACAATGGAAAGCGTTACACAAGCCAGCTGTTTTTGTTAATTACATAAATAAAGTTTTGTCCATTGCATAAATTATACTTTTTTAAATATATACGTCCGTCACTATGGTTACAGGCGCCGCGTGTAACTAGCATACGGGTTTGAGGTCGGATGCTCGTTCATACAGGCAGTGTCTTTAATTTTCTGTGTAAACAGGACACTTTCAGACTCACACCTGTAAGTAAATACGATTGTCACTCCCGAAATTTTGTTGTGTGAACGCAACCTAGGCCCGCCACAAAATCAAAATTGACCACCACTCATATGTTTGCACATTGTGTTTATCACTACCCCTGTGTCACATGACAGTTTCTGTACAAACAGCGGTGGCGTCGTCAAACAGAGCACAGATGACAACATGTTTGCTGTAGACAGCGCAAGCTTAGCACTAATGTAAAGCTAATCTTTACATTATAGCGATGACGCTGGTAGTGACGATTCTCTAAGACTAATCCGTGATCTACAGTGTTTTCGCGTCACGTTTGGTATCAGCTTGGATCGCTTGGAACCCCAACCGAGGTGGTACGAAAAAGTATCGGGTACTACGTACTGCACCCAGTGGAAAAGCTCCCAAAAGTAAACTGACCCGACCCAAACTAAACCAAACCGTGGGGTACTATGCAATGGAAAAGCGCCATTAGATTGTTTTAGAGGTATACATTTTTTAATCAGTAGGCTATGTGTGTTCCCGGGGAATAAATCTACAACATTTACCCTCTTGTAAGAATAATGATCACTTTGCATAATCAAATAATGTTTTATTGAAGTTTACATTTACATCACTCACCGGCCACTTTATTAGGTACACCTTACTAGTACCGGGTTGGACACACTTTTGCCTTAATCCTTCGTGGCACAGATTCAACAAGGTACTGGAAACATTCCTCAGAGATTTTGGTCCATATTGACATGATAACATCACGCAGTTGCTGCAGATTTGTCGGCTGCACATCCAGGGCACAAAGCTCCCGTTCCACCACATCCCAAAGATCATTGGGTTGAGATTTGGTGACTGTGAAGGCCATTTGAGTACAGTGAACTCATTGTCATGTTCAAGAAACCAGTCTGAGATGATTTGCGCTTTATGACATGGCCCATTATCCTGCTGGAAGTAGCCATTAGAGGATGGGTACACTGTGGTCATAAAGGGATGAACGTGGTCAGAAACAATACACAATGCTCAATTGGTACTAGTGTGCCAAGAAAATATCCCCCACACCATTACACCACCACCACCAGCCTGAACCGTTGATACAAGGCAGGATGGATCCATGCTTTCATGTTGTTGACGCCAAATTCTGACTCTACCATCTGAATGTTGCAGCAGAAATCAAGACTCATCAGACCAGGCAACGTTTTTCCAATCTTCTATTGTACAATTTTGGTGAGCCTGTGTGAATTGTAGCCTTAGTTTCCTGTTCTTAGCTGTCAGGAGTGGCACCCGGTGTGGTATTCTGCTGCTGTACCCCATCCGCCTCAAGGTTCGACGTATTGTACGTTCAGAGATGCTCTTTTGTATAACTCAGTTTTAACGAGTGGTTATTTGAGTTACTGTTGCCTTTATATCAGCTCGAACCAGGCTGGCCATTCTCCTCTGACCTTTGGCATCAACAAGGCATTTGCGCCCACATATTTTCTCTTTTTCGGACCATTCTGTGTAAACCCTTGAGATGGTTGTGTGTGAAAATCCCAGTAGATCAGCAGTTTCTGAAATACTCAGACCAGCCCGTCTGGCACCAACAACCATGCCACTTTCAAAGTCACTTAAATCACCTTTCTTCCCTATTCTGACGCTCCGTTTAAACTGCAGCAGATCGTCTTGACCATGTCTACATGCCTAAAAGCATTGAGTTGCTGCCATGTGATTGGCTGATTAGAAATTTGCATTAACAGTTGGACAGGTGTACCTAATAAAGTGGCCAGTGAGTGTATATGCATTTGGTGCTTTTATCCAAACGTGCATTACAAGGTATACGATTTATCAGTTAGTGTGTTCCCTGGGATCAAACCCACAATCGTTTGCATTGCAAACACAACGCTCTACCACTGAGCAACATGAACACAGTTAATTTTTTTTGTTTATATTACCACTTTGTAAAAATCTGTATGGACTTGTTTGTATAAAAATTAAAGTCATGGCATACTGTGATATACAATGAGTATATTAACAATATAGCAACTTTATCCGTTACCTACAAACCAACATTTTGTCTCAATTGAACTAGCTCAGGATTTGCATCATGCATATTACATTTCAGTTGCATGTTCATATTGATTGTTATTTGATTTACATATTTACTTTAGCAAAGCGGCTGTTAAAACAACGCAGACAGCGCAAGCAAATAAACAACATTATCAGTGCGCACAATTCATTCTTTGAACTTCCTTCAGTGTTTGAAGGAATCAAATATTTTAGGGTTTTTAGAGAGGGGGGCACAGTTGAAATATTCCCTCAAATTCATAACTGTACACGCACATCTTTGATCATACCTCAGCTCATACACACATGCAATTCTCTTTCATTTCCTTCTCATTTCCGGTTCATTTAGAGGAGCAAAGCCCCAATGTGTGTGTGTGTGTGTGTGTGTGTTTGAGTGTCTAAGTGATCACATTATCCAGCCCGCTGATGGCTTATTCAAGGTTACTCCAGGCCAGGCTTAATGTCATGCACACAAACAGGCCTTCTCACTGCAGACAGGTGATCCAGGATCAGATGTCTGTTTTTTTAAGCAGATCTCTAAAGGTCTGGGTATTGCAGATCAGTTCATAACTCTAAATAAAGTGATGTAGGAACCTCAGGGTTTGGTTTATTAGGACGGTATAGTTCGCCCCTGCTGGCCAATGCTGTAACTACATCATCGGGGTAGAAAGATTTACCATTGACGTCTATTCAAATGTTGATGCGTGAACTAGCTGTGTACAACGACAATTTTCAAGCAGCATATGAATCAAAAATATTTAATTGTGGTGTGGCCAGTAAGTAGTGCGGTTAGTAGTTACCTTTTTTTTTTGACATTATGTTTGGAAAAAATTAAAGGAACACAGACAATCCCAGCAAGCAAAAGCCATCATTTCACCGTCTAGCTAGACCCAATCTAGTCCGGCTATTAGTGACCCACTTCTAGCCAAAATAACCTTGAATTTGGTTGTTTTTGTCAAAATAACTGAGATGTATGATATTCCATCACGTAAGCAGACAACAATGTGATTGGTTTCATTTATTTATTTTATTTATTTTTGGATATGTTTTTTGCCTTATTTTAGCCAAAATTGCTTTGCACTGATGCACTCTGATGAAATTTTCCCTAGTGTCGTATTGACTCCATATTTGATCATACCAGTAATCTTCATCTGAAATCATTTTGTGCACTTGTACAAGGAAGTATTTTTAAAGGCGCATACTGCGGATTATGAAAATCTGAATAGTTATTCCTGGTGCTCATGGGAGTTTCCAACTAGGCATACACAATTGGCATACAGAACTGTCTGTATAAGAGTTAATTAGGTGTATTAAAGGTGTGTGTGACTGTGTGAGTTATTTCCTAACAGTGGTGTGTAACAGCCCCTTTATTGACTCTGGCATTATAATCACAGCCGGTGAGGTTTGTGTGAGAACCGCCAGCTGTGTGCATATGTGTGTGAGGTGGGATATGAGACAAAAAAATCCACACAAAACAACAGTAGGACTGAGATGGGGGAATAGAAAGCCACACACGCATATGAGCCTTTAAAGATGGCTGATGCCCCCCGATGCAGGTTTGGTCTTATCAACATGCCCCCATCACGTCTAATAGAGCTGTTTACTCTCACTGTCTCTCTCTCTCACCCCCCCCCCCTCTCTCTCTCTCTCTCTCTCTCTCTCTCTCTCTTTCTAAACATTTAAAGGCAAATATTAAGCAATGACACTCTAATCACTGATTGTGGTCAGAGGCTCAGAGGTATTCAATAAAGCCCTCATTTACCATAGCTCTCATCTGTCACACTGCCTCTTTTTCTCTCTATGAGCTTGTTCTCCTTTAAATTCCCTCCTTCTCTTATTTTGGCTCGCTCTAGTTCTCTCTCTCGCTCTCTTTCTCTCTCTCTCTCCCCTGTCTCTTTCTGGGCAGAGAGCCAACTTCTCCACAGCACTTTGTCAATATCTCTCTCGCCCTTTTTCTTTTCTCTCTCTCTTTTTCACCCTCTCTTTCTCTGTGGGCTACGTGTAAGAGGCAGCTTCTCTTCCCCGGCACTCTGCCAATCTCTCTTTCTCTCTTTCTTTCTTTCTTTCTCTCTCTCTCTCTCTCTCTCTCTCTCTCTCTCTCTCTCTCTCTCTCTCTCTCTCTCTCTCTCTTTCTCTTTCTCTGTCTCTGACTGATGGCCCTTCCATTAAAAAAAAAAGAAAAAGAAAAAAATGAATGTGTGAGGAAAGGAGTGCAATAATGCCCAAAAAATTAAACGCACATGCACGCGCACACACATACATACATCCATACACACATACATACATATATAAAGCTGTGTGAAAAAGTGTTGCCCCCCAGATTTCTTTTGTTACTGCATATTTGTCACATTTTATTGTTTCAGATCATCAAACAAATTTAAATATTGTTTTTATTAGTAAGGAAAACAAAATCCCTTTGTGAAAAGGTGTTTTTACTCCCTGTTAAAACACATAACTTAACTGTGGTTTATCATATTTGAGTTTCATTTCTCCCAACACCCAGGCCTGATTACTGCCACACCTGTTTGCAATTAAAGAAATCACTTAAATAGGACCTGCCTGACAAAGTGAAGTAGACCAAAAGATCCTCAAATGCTAGCCATCATGCTGAGATCCAAAGATACTCAGAAACAAATGAGAAAGAAAGTAATTTAGATCTTTCATCTCTGGAAAAGCCATTTCTTAAAGCTCCCATAACACAAGCTTTTTCTGCATTTCTGGAGTACCTATAGAGTAGTACTACATCCTTTATATTTCCGAAGAGTCTTTAGTTTTATCAGATTTATAAAAGATCAGCTTTACCAATTCTTTCCGATAATGTATGGAAAAGTTCGGGAGGAGGAGTTACGAGCTGCGGGAGGAGAAAGTCACGCAACACTTGACAACACTAGATAACTTATGATTCACTACATGTTTGTGTCATTTATATAATATGAACTTACGTGCCTATTTCCAACATAATACAGAAGACCTACTTACCACATGCAACTTATGACCCGGTTGAGACGACTTAAAGGAATCCAGCGTTAAACAAACACACACGCAAAACTCTGCTGCTACCCAGGATAAACAAACTATATCTCTTGTTTCCATACTGTTTTTGGCTTACTTCTCCTTACATCCAAAAACACACTTCATTCTTTCATGCCGTTGTTGAGTCTTGATTTGAAAAAAAGCTGTCGAGTGAAGAGATGCCTGTGACTTCTAGCAGCCTCATTCTCGCTCTCATGCTGATTGATGTATAGGCTTGGTTTTCGTATGGCTTACCCCTGATACGTCAGCTGGACACGTATTTGAAAAAAACTTTCAGAAACTTGTATGAACCCTGGCTTAGAAATACTTTATAACACGTCTTAACTGCGTTTTGACACATTGCCTATGTTTAGCATGAGGAAACCAACTCTTAAACTGTGTTGATAAGTCAGAATTAATGAAATACCGTTGAACTTTGGGACTTCAGCCAATCACAGTAAGAGCCATTATTTACAAATCGCAAAAAAACGGAACTGTGGAGAACCTTCCTAGAAGTGGCCGGCTGACCAAAATTACCCCATGAGCGCAGCGACGACTCATCCAAGAGGTCACAAAAGACCCCACAACAACAATGTTCATGATTTCACCATAAGAAAGAGACTGGGCAAAAATGTTCCAAGACGAAAACCACTGAGCAAAAAGAACATAAAGGGTTTGCCAGAAAACATCTTGATGATCCCCAAGACTTTTGGGAAACTACTCTGTGGACTGACAAGACAAAAGTTGAACTTTTTGGAAGGTGTGTGTCCCATTATGTCTGGCGCAAAAGTAACAAAGCATTTTAGAAAAAGAACGTCATACCAACAGTAAAATATGGTGGTGGTAGTGTGATGGTCTGGGGCTGTTTTGCTGCTTCAGGACCTGGAAGACTTGCTGTGATAAATAAAACCATGAATTCTGCTGTCTACCAAAAAAATTCTGAGGGGCAATTTTGGCCATCTGTTTGTGACCTCAAGCTAAAGCGAACTTGGGTTCTGCAGCAGGACAAAGATCCAAAACACACCAGCAAGTCCATATCTGAATGGCTGAAGAAAAACAAAATACAGACTTTGAAGTGACCTAGTCAAAGTCCTTATAATGACCTTATAAAGGTGGTTCATGCATGAAAACCATCCAATGTGGCTGAATTACAACATTTTTGCAAAGATGAGTAGACCGAAATTCCTCAACAGTTCTGTAACATTGCAAGTTATCGCTATTGCCTTGATTGCAGTTGTTGCGGCTAAGGATGGCCCAACCAGTTATTAGGTTTAGGGGCAAACACTTTTTCACACAGGACCATGTCGTTTTTAAAAGAAGAATGTGGATGCATGACTGCAGGTGTACACAAACATAAATATTTACACACATAAACACACACACTTCTTTAAATAAAAGCCTTTATTTGGGCATCTGTGCAAACATCTTTCTGCCAAAACTGCCAAGGTTTATTTTTAAGGACTGTGTCTAGGCTTCTATAGAGTAGTTGTATACCTCTGAATATATACACAGTCCAGCTCAAATATTATATTCACACATCAAACTAGAGCATACAACCCATTGGAGTACTATCACAAATGTCATGAAAAAATATAAATATAGTGAAAACTTGGTACATTACGCGTGGATAGATGACAGGTATTATTAACTGGCCACACAAACTGTTTCATAAAGCAAGTCAAATATGTAAATGTGGTAACATATTCACACACACATGAATTCTGGGTAAACATACACACACAGCAGGACATCTGCACCTACCCAGGTCTTTTTGATCGAGTGACAAAACCATTATGCTAAAAGGTTGGCACCCTGGGACTTCCACACAAATACCCCCCAACACACACACACGTCTTGCTTTTTCTCCGCTCCATAATTTCCCTTCTGCTCACTTTCTCTCTCACTAACACACTCTGTTTCATTCCAGGCCAGTTACATCACTCGCCGTCTCAACCTCATTATACACAAATGAGCTCTGTTTTACTTGTTTCGCACACACACTTTTAATCGACAGATGTTCAGTTACCCTGCTACGCTGTGTCCTGGCAAAAAAGGCAAACAAGCGAACACAGTTTTGTTCATTTATCTGCAGTTTTGTGTGGTATTCTGTGTTATTTTTATTTAACAACTTACTGTACTGTAACAATTAACAGGGAATTGATAGATAGATTGATAGATAACTAGATAAGTGGATAAACTAGATAAGATGATATACACTGTCCATCTACAGTATCTATCTATCCATCTGTCTATCCACTTTTTCATCTATCAACCAATCCACTGATCCATTTATCTATCATTACATCTAAAAATCCACCTACCCATCTGTCTATACATCTATCTATCCACTTCTTCATCTATCAATCCACTCATCTATAAAACTACTTATCTATCTTTCAATTCATCTATCTATCCACCGATCTATCTATCAATCCACATAGCCATCTATCTATCCACTTATCCATCACTCTTTCTATCAATCCATCCACCTAGGAGTGGATTGATTGGATGGATGGATAGATAGGTGGAGAAGTGGATTGGTAGATAGATGGTTTGATAGACAGATGTGTTAGTGGATTGATGGAAAAATTGATACAGTAGATAAATGGATAAGTGGATTGATAGATAGAGAAGTGGGTAGAGACTGTAGATGGGTAGGTGGATTGATAGAATGATAAAAAATGGATAAGTGGATTGGTGTATTAATAGATGAATATATAGATGAATAAGCGGATTGAATGTAAATAGATGGATTGATAGATGGATGGATGAATACATGGATAGATTAAATTTTTTTTTACATAAAGTAGTTTAGTTAAAGCAGGTGACAAGCCCTTCAATATATTCCATTCCACCTACCTGTTTTGAGAAATATAACTGCTCTCATCATACATTTTATGGCATTTTAAAACTCAAATATGTAATCCATCTAAACAAGTATCTAAAAAAAACGGCAATTGTTAAATAAAGGTTTTGAACCTAGTAAACATTTTAGTAAACATATCAGTTTTAATTTAGGTCTGATGCTTTGCATTCAGCAATAAAAGAAATGAATTATGCCCTATGTTATCATGAGACTGCGGTCATATTAAAAAGCACCACCACACACAAAATGAGGTTGAGGTTTCCTTTATCCCTCATGTACGTATTAGAGTGCACTTAGACGCCATCATGGTTTTCCATTAGTGTGTGCGTGCGAGTGTGTGTGTCCATGACAGACCCCTATCACAAGACAGGAAGAAAAGAGTGAAAATAGAGTAAAACAGGGATAATAGCTTGAGTATGAAGGTGGATAGTGACTGGACCCAGTGGGGAATGTGTTGAAAGAAACGTGTGTGTGTGTGTGCGCGTGTGTGTGTTTTGTTGAGAAAGTAATTAACTTGTCATGTGTTGCAGCATGTGTGAAACACTTGTCTGCCTGTCTGTGTTGTTTTTCTTAGTGAGACTATAATTAAACGTGCGTGTGTGTGTGTGTGTGTGTGTGTGTGTGTGTGTGTATGCTCTGTTGAAATGAGATTGAGAGTATTCAAGCTTTTCAGCCCTCAATGGCTGAATGAATAACACTGAGCGCACACACATAGATGATAATAACTAAAGATGTAAACTAGATTTTGCATCTTTTTTATGAAAATGTGTGTTGCTTGCTCGAGCAGTTGTTACCGCCACATTAGCGTAAATGGTTGCCAGGGCCTTGCTGTGCAGTTGCTAAGGTGTTCTTCCCGTTTCTAGGCTGTTTTAGATGGTTGCTTGGGTGTTGTGGGATGTTGTTTACTTTCAAAAAGCCCATTGGTGTAAGTAGTATGTAATGAGAAATAGCGGCAGACAAGAAATCAATATTTTAAAGTATTGCAATTTTTTACTTCAAGATACTATACTTGAAGAGTTTGGTTCCAAAACGGGATAAACACCATTTAAAAAAAATAGTTACCTCCAAAATCAGTCATTGTATTTGGTCAGAATTTAAAATTCAATTCATTTTACGCAAAATCTGATATCCGCTGACGTTTTATTCTGTCATCTTTTTTCCCTTTTTTTCCAAACCGCGACAAATGGCCAGTCCTCCTTCTCTGCAGACTGCAATAAATCTGCTTAACCAATCACAGCGCACCATTCCACGCATTGTAAACAATAATGGCGGCGCTTTGAATACACAGGAAATCCTAGTTTTCCTCATCTACTATGTACTTCCTGATCAACAAACAAACAAAAACAAAATAATACTTTTATGGCATTGATAAATCTGTGGTGGTTTTCTGTGTCAGGGAAGAAATGTAAGCCATCAAAATCAAATAATTTACGTGAGAGGCACTTGGGAGAAGGAAAAATGCCAGCTGTTGTCTGTTCTCATACGACAGCATCAAGCTTCTGTCATGCTAACACATTTACCCCAGTGGATCTTATGAAAAACGTTCCATTATTTTACTCAAAGTCAACGAAAATCAAGCAGGACCAAAACATTTTACAGCTGATCGCTGTCAAAAAAGTTCAGCGAGGATTTCCCAGGGATGACAGCAGCAATGACAATGTTCTTAATATGACAAAGTGTTTTAATTAACGCCATTAATGTTTATTTATTTAATCATTGTATACCACTAGTCAACTTAATGAATATAACATGGCAAAGATGAATGCATATTTATATATTAATTTAATAGATTTATAGCATTTAAAAAAAACTGTCATGGATTTATTGCATTTTGAGGAAAAAATAATTAGTTTTTATAATAAATCTTTGAAAATCAAATTATGGATTACATTTTTTTATGTTATTATAACCTAAAGATTCTATGTAAAAGTTTGTAACAAAAAATAGTGGTTTTCATCTTCTCACTTTCTTGGTATAGAAAACACATTTTTACCCAAATTAGTCAAAATAGATTTATTGCGTTTTGGAACCAAACTCTTCATTTATACTCCAAAACCAAGATTGTGTACTTTTGTTGCATTTGTCACGTTCACATTTTGAAAAAATTAAGATCAGAATAGCCTCCAGCCTGAGATATTCTTGTATAGGTTTCAGCGTTTCCCTTGATCCTACACAGGATAAGCAGATGGGAAAATGAATAGATGGAAGATTGATCATTATTCATTATTCAAGTGTGAGACGACAAAATGTACTTTGGCATTTGCGAGTGCACATCTAATCATTTCTATTCAATCTAAACTAAAAGCAATATATCACAGTTTTAGATAAGTGCTCTAAACCTATAGCATTTCAATAGTAATGCTCGTCCATACAAACAATAAAATCTCATTTAACAACACGGCTGTGCTGAACAACCTTCATTTTATTATTCTCTCTGAGTTTGAGTTCACTGTTGCTTAGATATCACTGTTATAATAACCTCTTGTGCTTGTGAATTGAGAGCCCACTGCGTTTGTATAAGTTTATCACTGTCACTCTTTTCTAACCATGTGTGCGTGTGTGTGTTCTCTTGTAGGCAGAGATCGTGAAGCGTCTCAGCGCTATCTGTGCTCAAATCATCCCTTTCCTCTCTCAGGAGGTACGATGACAGTGATTGACAGCTCATCAGGATTCTGGGGTCTCCTCACACACATACACATTTGTGCACATCAGACTGATTCCTCCTAAGCACGACAGGCAGCTTTTAGATTTTAACGACCTTGTTTCACAATCTCAGACAGGGATTGCTGATATCCTGCATTTTTCAACAAAGCAAAAAAATCTGTTACCGAAAGTCATCTGCGCTAACTTGATGAGCTTAGGTTGTTTGGGAATGAATTTAGCATTATTGTCTTCTTTATTAGCCGCTCTTAAAGACCCCATTAAACAGAAATTGGATTTTAAAGCTTTTAGTTCTTGTCCGTTTGAGGTCATCTATACACGCTACTGTTCTCCTAAACGTTGACACTATTACATTTTTGCATTTATATGCATTTGAGTTGTGCTCTTCCGGGAAATGGACTAAAATATTAATGACCCATTGGGCACTGCACTTATTTTTGCCCAATCAATTTTTTAAGAACGATGATTTTAGAATGATCAACTAAAGCCTTTTGGATATTAAGAAAATGAAAGGAGACGTTTATTATATCTAAATGTATTTTATTTTTACCAAAGATGTACTTTAAATAATCCACATTTGCTTGCCACTAGTGTTGCTTTCGTCAACGAAAAGTATGACGAAATATAGTCGTCAACGAACTTTTTTCACATGACGAAAACGAGACGAGACGCAAGGTGTGTTCGACTTCATGCGGCGCTGGGCAGACCGATCGGCGGCTGACTTGAAGCAGTGCATCCGGTTAATAACCTTGTGCCTAACTTAAGCTGGCGCTGCAGGTACGTGACTGTGTCATATGGTTTTTAAGTACCGCGAGAGCGATTCGAGATCACCCGCCTGAGTTAGCCAGCTCAGTTCGCGAAGAGGAGCTGCACGGGCTGTAATGACGACACAGCTGTTTAACGATTGGTCGGATTCACCACATGACAACAATCACGTGTGTTTCGAGTGTATTTTCACGCCCTCAGTTCCACAAATGCTCACAAATCTGTATTTTTAAAACAGTTAAAGCTATTTTCATGTAGTCGCGATGTTATATTGTGTCATCTTCATCAAAATAAAAGGGATAAAAACGTAGACCCCACTACACTGGTATTTAAATAATATATGCTTATGTTGAACTTTATTCTTGTAAAAACAGATGCTGTAAGCCTCTTCAGTTCCACTCATGCTCATACACGGACATTCAAAACAGTATAATTCACTTTTTATATAGTTTACATCAGTGGTTCTCAAACTTTTTCAGCGTGCGGCCCCCTTTGTGTACGGTGCATTCCTTCGCGGCCCCCCAAAGAAAATTTATGACAAAAAACAGTTCCAAAACTTCACATTTGAATTAAACAAAACATTAAATTATACAAAGTAGTGCTGCCTTATTTTTTTTAGGTTTAATTTCACAGAATTCATGATAAATTAATGTATTTTATAAAAATGTCTTAAAACTGGGGCCCGGACCCCAGTTTGAAAACCACTGGTCTATACTACTACTAAGTCATTATACTATATGGGTTAAATAGAATTGCATTACTAAAAAGAGACTAAAATACAATTTCACTCACTAAAACTAGACTAAAATGTTATCAGGTTTCGTCGACTAAAACTAGACAAAAATAATCATGGATAAGTCTGACTAAAATAAGACTAAAATGCCCAGTTTTTTAGTCGACTAAAACTTGACTAGACTAAAAGAGTATGAACGTGACTAAAACTAATAAAAACAAAAATGACAGCTTGACACAAAGACTAGACTAAAACTAAAATTAAAACAGGCTGCCAAAAACAACACTACTTCACAAAATCAAACAATGAATTAAAGGTCCACTGCATAGATTTTAAGCTGCGTCTAGCGGTGAGATTGTGCATTGCAGCCAACGGCTCAGTCCACAGTTCACCCTTCCCTTTCAAAATGCATAGAGAAGCTACGGTAGCTGCCACAGGACAAACATGTCATCGTCTGTAAATATGTAGTGACAAAATGCGCTTTATAGAACAGTTTGTCCATTTAGGGGTACTGTAGAAACATGGCGGCACAAAATAGCGACATCCATGTAAGGGGACCCACGGTGTATGTACCTGTAGATAAAAATGCCTAATTTTATAAGGTCTTTACCCCTTAAAGTTTCGATGTACTGTGGGCAAAACATTGCATTCTTGTTTTTGCAACAAGTCAAAAACAAAAAGCTAAACGCGTCACATATTTTTGAAAATCTGAGTTTTTTGTGATTCGAGTGATGTAAACTGTTTTAAGATTCAGTCAACAAAGCAGGTACAATTAGTATGCTTTTTAGTGTTTTTATTTTTCAGGAATGCTAAAAGAGGCCATACTCCACTGATAATATAGTTTTATACATATATATTGCATTTCTGTCAAGAGATCCTCCTAAAAGTTACACAGTGCACCTTTAATTGAAAAAATAAAAAATACTGGAATGTATTTTATTACGTGCAAAGAACGACTTTCTTTGAGGTCAAGCATTTAGACTTTGAAAATTTGTTACAAGTTTTGTTATTTATGAGCTCAGACTGAACCATTCCATCCTTAGATGTCTTTATTAACACAAAGCTCCAGGTCCCTTGTCCGAGAGCCACATATTTATTGTTAAAGCAACACTATGTAGTTTCCATGTAAAAATGACTTACAGCTCCCCCATGTGGTTGAAAAGCACAACAGTGCCTGGTATCAGACACTCTTCTGCAGGCAGGGGGAGGGGCGGGGCTGTGTTTCCTACCCTCCACCGCCACTTTCAGAGTGTGCTGATAGCAGCTAGGAGGCTGCTCAGGTTGCAGCAACAGTACAATTTGTCCATTTAAAAGTTGTTCTATCACTGAAATAATTTTAGAGACATTATTTAAAGGTAAAAAAACTACATAGTGTTGCTTTAAAGGGACACTCCACTTGTTCAAAACAAATAAATTGGCACATTTTCCAGCTCCCCTAGAGTTAAACATTCGATTTTTACCATTTTGGAGTCCATTCAGCTGATCTCCAGTTCTGGCGGTACTACATATAGCATAGTTTAGCATAATCCATTGAATCTGATTAGACCATAAGCATCGCGCTCAAAAATAACCAAAGAGTTTAGATTTTTTTCCTATTTAAAACTTGACTCTTTTGTAGTAACATCGTTTACTACGATCGATGGAAAATTTAAAGTTGCGATTTTCTAGGCCGATATGGCTAGGAACCATACTCTCATTCTGGCATAGTAATCTAAGGATCTTTTTGCCGTACCATGGCTACAGCAGGCGCAATAATATTACACAGTGCCCGAAAATAGTCCGCTGCTGTTTAAAGTAACAAGGGAACTATTTTCGGGCACTGCGTAATATCATTGTGCCTGCTGCAGCCATGGTACAGCAGCAAAGTCCTTGATTATTATTCTGGATTTTATTATGTCCCTTTAACTTTACAGCTTTAAGCCGCAGTATTTCGAGGGAAGTCCACAGTGTATTGACTGAATGCACGGCACACCAAGAATGAATGCAGCTCACCTTTGAGTTTTAAACCTTTCCTGGAAAACTATTTTTGCACATGGGCTTTATATTGTCATTTATCACAAAACTTCAAATCAGCTATTAGGATCATTTCACATTTTTGCATTGTGCCTGTCAAATTTTCTCTGCAATTCTTATTTCTGGACTGTAATAAAATTAACCAAACATTGTAATTTATACACATACCCTTTAGTAGTATTTGTTGTAAATTATTGTGACAATTTTTTGTCACTAAATGTGATGTCAGCACACAATTTTATGACATGACTTGTGTGCATCACATAAATTATGCATCAGCCAATCAGATGTTTTCTTTTCCTTTAGTTTATGAAAAGCTTCTGTAAATATCCAAGGATTGATTTAATATTCTTTTTCTGAAACCTCTTTTTCTATTATAGCATTTATACTGATACACTTTAATGTGCAGACACCTGTTTTCTATGTGAGTTCACAGTTCCAATTAGTGGGATTTATTTGGGCAGAAAAGCAATAAAAGAGCGGACAGGACTGTATTGATCAGGTCACCTTTAGCATTAGCATCTGCTGACGAAGAAGGACAGTGTGATTCATCTGTCAATATTGACTACGTGTTTGACGTACAGAGGAGTAATGTTTAAATTAAGTTAACAAAAGTGCACAAATGTGTGTTTGTAATTGGCGCCTTCAGGTGTGTGATTGTGAATATTATGTGTGTTGTGTGACTACTGTCGCACTTAATTTTTTTGTTTTTGTGGTTAAACCTTTTCATACTGTTTTTTTTTGTGTGTGAGCAGCATCAGCAACAGGTTGTTCAGGCAGTCGAACGTGCCAAACAGGTCACCATGGCTGAGCTCAACGCCATCATAGGGGTGAGTGACCTTCGACTTCTTACACCTTTTTGATAGATTTCATTTCTATATAGTTAGATTAAGTCTCTGTGCTTGTATTGTCTTGTGTGGGCTGTATCATGGGGTTTACGTGCAGTAATATGATCAGAGTTCAGAGGATGGAGAGAGTGTGTGTGTGTCTCCATAACAGACAGAAACATAACAAGCTATAATTTAGCACACAAGAAAAAGAGACTCCTCCTTTTATCAGGATGTGTGATCTATTTTATTATAACCTCAGATAAACTACCTGTCTTAATGTATCTCACCCTACCTGCTTTTGTGTGCATCTGCCTGTCTCTCTCTCTCACATTCTCTCTTTCTCTATCTCTTTCTCATTCTGCCTGTATTTCTCCCTCACTTCCTGTTTTTCTCTCTCTCACTCTGCCTGTCAGTCTGTCTGCCTCTCACCCTACCCTTCTTACTGGTCTGTCACCCTGCCTGTCTTTCTGTTTTTTACTCTGCCTGTCTTTGTCTCTCACTCTGCATATCTTTCTGTATCTCACTCCACCTGCCTTTCTGCATCTCTGCCTGTCTTTCGGTCTTTTACTCTGCCTGTCTTTGTCTCTCACCCGACCTGTCTTTGTCTTTCACTTTGTATGTCTTTCTTTCTCACTCTACCTGTCTTTCTGTATCTCACTCCACCTGCCTTTCTGCATCTCTGCCTGCCTTTCTGTCTCTCACACTGCCTGTCTGTCTGTCTGCATCTCACTCTACCCTTCTTACTGGTCTGTCACTCTGCATGTCTTTCTGTATTTTACTCCACCTGCCTTTCTGCATCTCTGACTATCTTTCTGTATCTCACTCCACATGTCTGTCTCTCACTCTACCTGTCTTTGTCTCTCACTCTACTCTTTTTTTCATCTCTGCCTGACTTTCTGTATCTCACTCCACCTGTCTTTCTGTCTTACTCTGCCTGTTTTTCTCTCTTACTCCACCTGTCTTTCTGTATCTCACTCCACCTGTCTTTCTGTCTTACTCTGCCTGTTTTTCTCTCTTACTCCACCTGTCTTTATGTATCTCACTCCACCTGACTTTCTGTCTTACTCTGCCTGTTTTTCTCTCTTACTCCACCTGTCTTTATGTATCTCACTCCACCTGACTTTCTGTCTTACTCTGCCTGTTTTTCTCTCTTACTCCACCTGTCTTTATGTATCTCACTCCACCTGTCTTTTTCATCTCTGCCTGGCTTTCTGTATCTCACTCCACCTGTCTGTCTTCATCTCTGCCTGTCTTTCTGTCTCTCACTCTGCCTGTCTTTCTGTCTCTCACTCTGCCTGTCTTTCTGTTTTACTCTGCCTGTCTTTCTGTATCTTACTCTATCTGTCTTCCTGTATCTTACTCTACCTGTCTTTCTGTTTCTCACTCTATCTGTCTTCCTGTATCTTACTCTACCTGTCTTTCTGTATCTCTGCATATATTGTATTTGATCTTACTGCCTGTTTTTCTTCCAACACACATTTCCTGTCTGATGTCTGTCTCACTGCCTGACTCTTTCTCATTCCACCTGTCTTTCTGTATCTCACTCTTCCTGCCTTTGTTTTGCTCTATATCTTTCCGTGTCTCTTTCTGTCTATTTTATTCTCTCAGAACATATCTTTGTTACCTGTCTGATGCCTTTGTTTCTTTCTGTCTTAATGTCTGTTTCTCAGCAGCAGCAGCTCCAGCACCTTTCTCACCACACTCCAGGTATCCCTCTCACCCCTCATCCTTCGGGCCTGTCCCTGGGCAGCACTTCCGGGCTCCTGGCCCTTACTGGAGCTTTGGGGGTCTCTGCTCACTTGGCAAACAAAGATGAACGCAACCACCTAGACCCTGAACACCTTAGAGGTGAGCTTTCTGACCATAAATTCATGTTTAAGCTATTACAGAAGTCGTAAAACCTGATATTCTTTTGTAGTATAAATCTAAAGTCTCAGAGAGAGGTGTTTTAGTAACGGGTGAGAACTGCTGCTTTATCAGAATTCTTGGAAGTTGTAATGTGTTTTTACGATGTCATATCAGAAAGAAATTAGAATGTTGAGCAATTGTAGCTATTGCAACAAATTAAAAACTAATTTTGTATAAACTGATTTTATCATTCTTGTTCTGCCAGTGAAAATTATGGGAAAAAATGTTTTGCCATCTTTTTTTTCTTTTGCAACACGCATACAGTACAAACTTAATTTCACAATTAAACCTTTTTTTTTACCATCAAAACTAATTAGCTACTGCCATTGTCCTTAAAAAGGCAGGGGTCAGAGAAAACCCAGAGTTTCCTGCTGGTAATTTTGACATTCTGATGGCTTTCTTGCACACTTATCTGGTAAATATTATTATGTCGACATGACTTAAAAGGCAGTATGAAGTCATAAGAGACTAATGGAGAAACAGCTGGCATAAGAAAAACAGAATATAATAAATAGAAATAAGGAGGGTGGGTTGAATCCCACAGTAGATGAGATAAACTGGGGGCCAGGGGGCTTAGGGAGCTTTAATACAATGGAGGTATTTTTATTGCACCATGACTAGAGTTTTGAGCACGACCTTGAATTGTTATGCAATCGTTGTTATTATTATCTAGACTGACGTCAATGCCAAACCCCACCTTAATTTTCTCTCTCTCTTTCTACCTTTCTTTCTCTCTCTCTCCCCTGATCCCAGAGGGTGCACCGAGCAGGGTGAGTATCAAACTTGTGATAGTATGTTTGTGTGTATGTGTGCCTTTACCGTTGACTTTGATAAATTACTCTAAAAATAGAGTCCTTTAAAGAAAGGAACAGATTATGAAATCTGCCCGACTTTCTAAACAACACTGTTCTTGCCCTTTGCCATCAACACTGATGAAAAGCTTTCACTCTGCACTTTAGTATATAACACACTTTAATTCCCGGTCATTTCCTTTTCGTGTACTCCTATTATCCTTCTAGTTCACCCCAAAAATGTTTTGCAGATCTTCTGAGGTGCTCTCTTGAATACAGCGAAATTGGATGGGGACTGGGGCTCTCAGGCCAAAAAAGGATAAAATATTCTGCCTAGCAATTCCTTTTGTTATCCACTAAAGAAAAAAATTGCAAACTGTTGAGATTTTCCACCATCGGGTTAAATTCTTGTTGTGAAACCGTACCTTTCCACTTCAATCTCGGTGAGCTGGCACGGTTACGCTGCTTTGAAAATAGGATTACAATGAATGCAATCAAAAGCTTCGCTTGTTACTTTGGTTATGGAAGAATTGGCAGCGTTTATAAAATTTTAGTACACTTCGCTCTGGAGTGCTTGATTCTGGTTGGCTAGTGGCGATATTCTGAAGTATGTTATTCCCAGATAATAACTGCCTGAAACTGATAACAGCCTCATACATGTACTGTGAGTTTTCTTGACCAGTAGAGTTGAATACTTAGGGTGCACTCACACTATCCAAACCCTACTGAAAAATCCAGCTAAGACCAGCATAAGCTGGTGAGCTGGTTTTAGCTGGTCTCCCAGCTTGGTTTTAGCTGGTATTGCTGGTGTAGCAAGCTGATCTAGCTTTGTTTTGGTCACTTTTTAAGCTGGTCTAGCTGGACCTAGCTGGTCAGGCTGGAAGACCAGCTGACCCACCAGCTTGACCAGCTTTGCCAGGCTGGGAGGACCAGCTTAAACCATCAAAAAACAGCTACAAGCCTATGCTGGTTTTAGGAAACCAAGACCCAGCGAGATTTTCCCCCCTCCCTACTTCCCCAGAAGCACGCCCTCATGCTGTATCGATCCAAGTCTGGCTGCGCTTTCGTCAATAGTATGCGATTGTTGTGAACAAAGCAGGAAGTAAAGCGCTCTCCTAACTAGAACTAATCGATAAAATTGATAAAAATCTATTATGATCTATCTATAAATCTATAAATTCGTTGTCACTATTTACTATTTAAAAGCTGCACAAACTTTTTTTATTAAAGGCTTAAAATATCTAAATCAAAAATATCATATAAGTAAAACTCTGTAATAGTGTGTGGCTTTCCCACATGGAAAGAACCTATATGTGGATATATGTGCATATATGAAACCTATATGCAGCTAATATGCACATACATGCTGCACATATACAGCATATATGTCCATATGTGATAATATATATGCTGCATATATGCAAAATTGAGGTGCATATATGTGCATATACAGCCATATAGGTCTCCTGTATTGGTGCTTTATATCCACATATAAGCCCTATACATACAACTTATGTCTCCTATATAGCTCATGGCAGGATCTGGTCATTTTGTAGCTCATATCTCACTTTGGCAAATGTCATACATGATGCCTAGCTCATATTCTATATTATCAAGGCAATAACTAAGAACTAACAAAAAATATGCAAGAACTTACACTGCATGTATGTGCAAACACTTGAAATTGGTATCACATGTAATTGGCATGTTATGGAATTTAACTACACTCTATGAACGGATGTGTTAATCCTATTTAACACATTATGGGTGGGTTGCACCAACAAGGATTAGGCCAAAATCTGGTTTAAATCAAAGCTTATTTAATAATTCCGTTGCACCAAAGTTTAAAACTGTTTAAAAATAAACAGGTTTAAATTTAAACTGTCATTTTGATCCAGGTTTAAATCTTACAGTAAATCTAGATTATCTTTAATCCTTTTGCTCCATTACTTTAAACTTTGTTTTAAATCTAAGTGAGGGATTAACTTTAAACTTGCATATGAGGAGGTTTAAATATGTTTTTTTATAATTAAATGTCTGGCTAAATGATTAGAAACACATATCGTGAGCGTGGTGGCGCTATTCAAAGATGCGTTTATTATAACGTCTCAACAAAGTGAGTTTGGCGGCTCAAATAGTTACCGATGCTCATATGTGCTTCTCCTCTGTCACGCGCGCTCCAGTCAGACGAAAGACAGTGAATGAACGGACACACGGTGGCGCTTAATGACAAATGCGTCGACACATCTTGTTCATTATATCACAATATCTGAGCTTTGTGATATTTCCTGTCACAATATTTCCTGATATGTTAATCAATACAATTGTTTTAAAAGATTGTCAAATGTTTTTATTTTAATCAGACCTTTAGATTAGCCTACCGGTGTATGTAGGTGATTTATAATACAAAAATCACATTACATTTGCTTGCATTAACTGTTTATTTCCTTTTTGAATGACAATGTCAACATTGTTGCTGTTTAATTACACCGAAAAATTCAACATGGCGGACAAAATAAATCGCAGATGAAGGGTTTAATACAGTTTAAAGTTTTAATCTAAGATTTGTTAATCTGTGTTTAAATTTAAGTGGTGCAACACAACTCGAATTAAAATTAAACTGAGATCAACAAACCCTAGATTAGCTCTAAACTCTGCTTAATTTAATCCTTGTTGGTGCAACCCACCCTATGTGTCATTTCGTGTTGATTTTGAGTTTAAATAAATAAAAGGGACAAGATGTGTTAAAACAGCACAAAGTGTGTTGTCCCAAAAATAACACAGAGTTGTGTTAAGTTAAGGACAACACCTTAGATGTGTTATTTTAACACATTCTTTTTAAGAGTCTATGACAATTACAGGAGGTGAAAAGTTATGATGTCTACACGTTTTCTCAAAACATTTACAAGGTCTATTCTTTCTTGTATGAAGATAATAGAAAAGAAAGACATGTATAACAAAATGGTAGAGCGGTTTGACTTATGTTCGGAAGGTTCGGTGTTTGAATCCCAACAGTGGGAGTGTGGGTTGTTTTGTGATCGGAAGGTTGGAGGTTTGAATCCTGGCTCCTGCTGGTGCAGACTGTCATTGGTTAGACCTTTATTTATGTTTTATTTATTAGCAGCTACAGATTTTAATAAGTTTACTAATATATAGGTTTACATATAGGT
The DNA here is from genome assembly GCF_030506205.2 of Paramisgurnus dabryanus. Lineage (NCBI taxonomy): Eukaryota > Metazoa > Chordata > Actinopteri > Cypriniformes > Cobitidae > Paramisgurnus > Paramisgurnus dabryanus. Next base: position 15,755,977 of record NC_133360.1, on the reverse strand, counting down.
GCATATATGTACATATAATATAGGAAAACGGCCAATTTTGTATATGTAACATATATTAAAAACCTATATCAAAACCTATATTGATACATATATGTTTATATAGGTTTTTTCCATGCACTTTTAAAAGTACACTTCTACACGTGAGTACCCTAATTTAGAGCCTTATTTAGTTATAATATGTGAAAACATAAAATTAAGTAAATATTTAAATTTTATCCGATTAGTCGATTAATCGGAAAATTATCGCCCAATTAATCGATTATGAAAATAATTGTTAGTTGCAGCCCTACTCCTAACACTGGAACCCATCGTAATGTTAAGTCTGTGTTTTTATTTTGAGTCATTTGGTGCACGGTGACACACAGCCCTCTCACATGCCATCATATTGTTTAGTTGGTCTGTCACGCATGCAGCTCGGACATTCACGTAACCCTGCTGGGTGCATCAGAAGGTTTTTAAGAAGGCAGATAAAGTGGGTGGTCGCGCACTTAACGTCTCTCCTGTTGGACCGAGTTCTGGCGCGATTTTCGATCACATTTCACATTCTGCGCCTGAGCCCAAGTAAACGTGCTCTGGCCCACCTCTGCAAGCCGGCTTTGGGGGTCAAACGCGCCTGGGCGCGGTTTGTTTCGATAGTGTGAGTGCGTGTTTACAATTTAATATGCATAATTAATAACATAAAAAAACTTATTTAAGAATAATTGAACTTTGCAACTTGGCTTAAAGCCTTCAGGAAACGATTTTTCCTTATTAAAGATTTGCATTTCTTAGAAAGAAGCTAATAAAATACTTTATTTGACAATTCCCTATCAGTATTTATTCTGTGACAGCAACCATGTGGATGAATACTATCCCACACTTATTGATTTCACTCAAATATTGCTAATATTTCAACTTAAACACAACTGAGTTACCTTTATATCTGCTAAAAAGTGACCAATTATCAGCTGCCACGTCATCAGCAAGGTTAAGCATGGTTACTTAACCATGCCAAGAAATCAGGTCAGCAAAAATTCGTAGTCATACTGAAAGCCAATCCAGCTTATTGATAAAAAAGTCCTTAAATATTTTGGCTGAACCTAACGCTTAGCAGTAAATACTAAAGCGTTTTTCTCAAAGCTAAACTGAATACAAGACTGAAAAAAAATGGAAGAGAAGTCCTAACAGGTTCAGGTTCTTTTAAGGAAATTTCTTGTTGCTGACAGCAGAGGAGGAAAATGAAGGAGTCAAGGAAAGGTCTGAACGAGGGGGAGTAAAAAGAGATACAAAGGTTTTGGAGAAAACAGGTCTATAGAGAAAACTGGGCTCCTTTGTGCAACCTTTCTCATCTCAGTCCAATGCGCATCCTGTTTGGGTCGTAAAACTGCACTGTTGCAGAAAACCAAGCGTTTGAAGTCACTGATCTGAGACCAGTTTTGCCGAACGCTCGTAATGATGAACATTCAGAGATGTATAATTCACACTGGACGATGAGCGACTGTTTCGACCACTTCAGTGCTGGCAAATGGTACAGAAAACAGGATTTCTATTTGAAATGCAACTTTTGTACAACCTAAGCGCTTTTTGGGTAATGGATGTGTGTGCATGTGTATATACCTATATTTAAGCAGTGTTGGGTTTACATGTAACGTGCATTACGTAATGATATTCCTTTTCTGAAGTAACGAGTAAAGTAACGCATTACTTTTTAAATGTACACATTAATATTTGAGTTACTTTAAAAAAAAATAATGCAAGTTACTTTTCAATAAATGCAATTAATTTGATTTAAAAAAATGTACTTAATTAAAGTTTTTTTTTTACTTTAAAATAAAGTTTCCAAAAAAGTTTCAGTCGTTCATTCATTCAAAAAACAGGTTGAATGGCACTTTCACATTCGCTTTGCAGCCCTCTATTGGCCAAAACCGCACTTAAGAAGTTTCCAACCGTTGGGTCGCGGTCCTGTAGTTTGAGTGAAAACTACAAATACTTGCTTTACGGCAGACCTACAATCCAATCAGAGCCAGCTATGCTGCAGTAGGCTAAATTATTTACAACAGTGGTAATGGACAATTATGCTTCTGACCTGTAGGGGGAGCAAAGATTAAAAACTCTTTAGTGTTGCTTGCTTTAAACCAAGCGTAGTGATGTAGAATTACACACTCTATGCACGCACGCCAGTTTAAGTCAGAAACGGAGATGGCAGGCCAGAGCTTGAAATTTTTGTAAAGGAAATATGCAATTTCTGTATGCAGAACTTCATAAAAAACACCTGCAAGGCCTGAAAGAGATCAAGTCTCAGCCAAGTAAGAAAAAGTAAGGCAAAAGTAACTTAAAAGTAACCTAAGTATTACTTTCCATGAAGAGTACCGCAATTAGTAACTTTTTTGGGGAGTGACTTAATATCGTAATGCATTACTTTTAACAGTAACTTTCCCTGTATTTAAGAGTATTTCCCTTAGTATGTCCTTATTTGTAAAAACACTAAAATGCAAAATGTCCTCTAATGATTATATAGGGTTCGCCTATAGCAGTAGTTCTCAAACTGGGGGCCATGGCCCAAAGGGGGGCCCGAAATTGTGCCAGGGAGGCCCCAGTTTTATGACATTTTATAAAATACATGAATTATAATAAATTCTGTGTAATTAAACCTTTAGAAAAAAAGGCTTCTAACCAACAGCAATACGTTGTTAAATTTGATGTTTTCTTTAATTAAAATTTTTATGTCATACATTTTCTTTGGGGGGCCATGAAGGGATGCACCTTTCCAAGGGGGGGCCACACGCCGAATCAGTTTATATAGTACTTATATTTAGCTGTATATATGTCCCTATTTGGATAGGTTGCTAAATGTTTTTTGTATACTGTGATTTGTCTCTCTCTGGTTGTAGAGTAAGTCAGTATCATCGACGGACAGTCAGGTCACAGAGGATCGGCAAGGTCCGTCGGGGTCGTATGCCTCACAGACGGGCAGCGATGCCAAACGAAGGCGTTGTGATGAGAAAGACGTCCTTCCGTCACACTATGTAGGTTACTTACATACAATGATCACGCTTATCTCCATCAGCATGTATTCATTGTGTACTGCTTTGCAGTGTAGACTGTTAAAAGTGTGTTACTGAAGATATTTGAGATATTATTTTCCATGGACATCAACAACATGCTAGAGATATTTCTTGCACCTAATACAATATAGTATTTATAGTTGGTATACTTGACAGTTTTTTTAGGTCCTCTGCACTTGACATCCCATACATACAAACTATACTGTCCACGTGTGTTGTGAAGAGTCTGATGTGATCATCCGGGCGAGTAATTGGGAGATGATGTCACTACTGGGTGATGTCAATAGGAACATCAGCCCATGATCACATCAAAGCCCTGTTGCCATGACAACTAAGTGCGTTGTCACCCCCCAATTCACAGAGATGGACGAAAGAGGAGTGTGAGGCATGTGAGAGAGATGGCCAAGGTGAAAGACAGAGAGAAATGGAGCAGAGGGTTGCGGATGGGGGCAGACTTCCCCTGCTGTGACTGGTGAAATTTGATTCAAAGGGAGGGGGGAAAGGGGGCAAAAACAGGACACTGCAAAATTGTACATGTATGTATCTGTTAGATATGTCCCCTAGGGATGTTTATTTTTATGCCTGTTTTGTATGTGTGTGTGTGTTTCACAGGACAGTGATGGGGACAAAAGTGAAGACAATCTCGTGGTAGATGTTTCAAATGAGGTGAGACCGTATTTACTTAAATGATTAAAATATAAGACAAACAATTAAAGGAGTAGTCCACTTTATAGATGGGGTCCATTGACTTTTCATAGTAGGTCAAAAAAATACTATGGTAAGTCAATGGGCCCCATCTTTAAAGTGGACTACTCCTTTAACATTCATTCGCTCCATAACATGTTTGTGTTATGCCTAATAGGTGTACTGGTATGTTAAAATATGATTTCCAATCACCGTGATATAAAAAAAAAGAATTATTTAGGTAATATTTTACATTAACATACATTGCATTGGGGGATGTATGATTTTACACGTTTCAATTGAAAATATGTCACATTACGTGGTAAAATAGGTTGCATATGCATTTTGTGAAGACTTAAAGGGACACTTCACCCATTTGCATTAAGCTTTGTATAGTTAGAACCCCAGTCATGTTTTTGAATGGTCGTGCATGATTTCCTCAGTTGCCGCTGAGACAGGAGAAATACAGATTTCAGTGTTGCACTTCCTTCTTTCAATGATGTAAAAATCATCATTTTGCATCATTGAAAGAAGGAAGTCCAATATCTTTGTTGAGAAAGTGAGACCACAAACACCCCTTTTCTCGGTCAAATAGGCACCAAATTTGAAATGTATGTTACATTTCGACTACAAATCTGACACACTTTCAATAAAGATGAATGTTTCTAAGGGTGAAATGCTCCTTTAAAGGATTAGTTTATCAAAAAAAAAAAAATGTAAATACTTTATGCAGAAGAACACAAATATATATGGGTTTGGGCTAAGCTTTGACAAATATGTCAAATATGTTGGACAGCACGCAAAATATGCATACCGTTCGCTAGCACTAAATTATATGTAAGAGCGGACTTGTAAATAGTGATTTTACAAATTATACCTGATTAGTCACTGATCCTAATAACATTTGTATTTGATCCTAAAACACAAAATATCAACAACAATAATAAACAAAAATTTCCATTGCTTTATTAAACGTCACTCATATCGTAATTGCTGATAACATCGCACAGGCAAATCAGTATTGTTTATTAACCGCCGAGCAGCCGAAGTCACTCAGGACTGCAGAGTTTTATTTAATATGTGACCCCACTGCATAATTACAGCATTTTACAAACAAAAATATCAGAATTCATGCAACATTACACCGAGCATTAAAAAAGAAAATCTCAGCAGTCGTTTTTTTCATTTAATGCGAGTAAACAAAGTCTGACATAATGAGATAAAGAGAGCTAGAGAGAGCAAATAGATGAGGCCTTGTTGTGATGAAATCCAGATTAATAAATGTCTGTGTGTGAACTAATTAGTAGTGTTTTCTATGGCAAGCTTAACTGTTATTATTTTTTATACTTAACTTTGGCCTTTGCTGTAACATGGATGAGTGAATGAAGATGTGATTGAGACTTAATTTAAATTCTATTACATGTACAACTTTAAAAAAAAATTTAAATGGGTATTGCCCGACAGCCGGTATAGCTCGATAAAAGCAATAATTCACACTATCGGGTGATAGTTTAACTAATTCCCTACCGGCATTTTTTGTGATTTTTACAAAAGTTTCATTAAATGCCTTCCAGGAAATTTTTCTTCTAAAAATATATAAAAATCCAAATATATCAAATGAAAGAACAGGCCCTCTGCTTTCAAACAAACAATAAACAAACAAACAAAACGGGGAAAAAAAAAACGTTTCATCCTATCTATATTTTTTCTGCTTATAAACTCTTGAATATGGGTATTTTTTATATAACTTTTTTAAGCAAAAAGCTAAATTATTGTATTTTTGTGAAGGAATTTTGTTAGAGAACAGATTCAGAACGATTATCAAAACATACATGGAGTTTAGATTAGTAAATAAAGTTTTGGCTTCAGTTTTTCATAAATTAGTTGGATCTTTTATAAAAACGGAATTCTGTTTTTTTTTAGCTTGTTAGCTGTACACCTTGTCACACAGCAGTTTTTAGGCATTATTCTGTTTTTGTTATAAGCCAGAAATGACAAGGAGGCAGGCTCACGTAATACAAAGTCAATGGAGACGGTTGGATTGTTTCCCCCCGGTGGGCGTGGTTTTCAAATGAGCATAACTGCGCTCTGTCTCTATGGCCGATATAAACTCTCCATCAAAAGTCAACAGGAAATTTTATGAATTTGGGCTCTAGCAAGTTAATATAATTACCAAACTATCGCTATCGGTAGATATCAGTCTGAATAATGACTGTAAAAATGTAATATTGGTGCACTGCTTGCGCTCAATTAAAGTGACAGTGCATTGTTTACAGTTTAAAGTCACAATGAAACGGAAGTTTTCTCCGTCGTATATTCGACTTCTGAAATGAGAAAAAAGGTAGGACGGGACTTATATTCGTCCATCGAGAATTGATTTAATTGTTGGAAGTTGGGTCATGTTGCTGTTTGCTAATCACTGCGATCTTTTCCCGGGCCCCACCCTCAAGCCATTCCTCGTAAATGGAAGTAAAGAGAGATCGTTATGAGGAGGGGAGGAGAATTGCATTTTTGATTAAAGATTATGAGGGCACATGAATTAAAAAATAATAATAAAGCTCTCAGAGATAAGTCATTTATAAAAAAACACAATATTAAAAAAAAAATAATAATAATAGGATGCCATGATTTTTGGGTGTGTCCTTTTAAATGCAAAAAATTGTTGATCTATGCACTAAATGACAGTGCCGTGGTTGGATGGTTCTGACATCACAAGGGGAGCCTTGATTTTCAGCAATTTAAAAGAAAGCAAAGATTCAAAAACAGACAGATGCACTCTATGCCCTGCACTAAATATCACAGAAATTTGAGGATGGGCTTGCTTGATTTGGGGGATAAGAAACCACCCAGACCACTATAGCAACTGTATAGCAATGCCCCAGTAACCTTCAGAACACCCAAGCAACACCTCGTGTATGCAAATATATGCAAGCACCAAATTGTCTCTCTCTCTTTCTTCTCCAGGAGGCTTCCTCTCCGGTGGGCAGTGTTCCTCTCTCTCCTCACGGGAACGGTTTAGACCGAGTCCCAAATTTAAGGAAGGAGCTCCCACTGTCCCCCAGTCCACCACCAGCTACCCCACCACACAGTCCACCTCCTGGCAAGAACAAGGACACAGTACAAGTACGAATGTTGTTATACCTTGATAAAATGAATACCTTGTGATGCAATGTAGGTCACATGTATACATATTAGTGATGGTTTACTGTATAACTTGTCTATCTGTTTTTTGGCAGACAGAGAAGTCCCAGTCGCCCTCCTCTAAATCGGGCAATTCCTCTCCTTCTCGCCACGACTCCCTAACCCCTGGTCCACCTGGGCCCAGCACTTCCTGTTTACGCTTGGTCAACAAACCGGCCTCTTCAGCAGATCCTTTGGGTGTGTTTTATATCGCCTTCACCTGACTATAAGTCCTATAAATGTAAACATTTATATCACTGCCTGTTTTATTTAGCCCTGCGAAGTCCCCTGACCATGACACCCGGTTCCTACCCGACTCACTTTGGGGTGGTGTCTCACGCTGGGCTCAATGGAGAGCTGGCCAGTCCGGGTGGGTTCGGTGGCTCGCTCACGCTCTCGCCTCAAATCAGTGCCGCGGCCAGTGCCTACACACGCAGTCCTATGGTAACAGCACACACTTTGTATTGGAAAGTTAGCTTATGCATTAACCAATGTTACCAATTATGCACTTTTGTCTAATCCAGGTAACAACTTGATTCATTAATGTTTTATCTTACAGGTAGCGTATGAACCCCGTTCACATCTTAGGCCTTCAGGGCTGTCCTCCTCACTGCCCGGCTCCACTGGTGGAAAACCGTAAGTTTCTCCTCTTTTTGTCACCTTCAGTATTTTTTTTGGGTGTGCACACAAAACATTTTAAACCAAACCTACCTTTTTTTCTTCCCAGTGCTTATTCGTTTCATGTGAGTGCAGATGGTCAGATGCAGCCTGTGCCCTTCCCTCCCGATGCCCTCCTCGGTCCAGGTATCCCTCGACACGCCCGTCAGATTCACACCCTCAGTCATGGTGAAGTGGTGTGTGCGGTCACCATCAGCACCTCCACGCGTCACGTCTACACCGGTGGCAAAGGCTGCGTCAAAGTGTGGGACATCAGCCAACCAGGCAGCAAGAGTCCGATGGCCCAACTGGACTGTTTGGTAAGATCTGAGACTCTCTTTTTAGCTAGACTTTGTAGTCATATCTTTGATCTCGATCCTTTTCCCCAATCAGAACAGAGACAACTACATCCGTTCATGTAAGATTCTTCCTGATGGGCGTACTTTGATAGTTGGCGGCGAAGCCAGCACGCTGTCGATCTGGGACTTGGCCACGCCCACTCCACGCATCAAGGCCGAATTAACGTCCTCGGCTCCGGCCTGCTACGCTCTGGCCATCAGTCCAGACAACAAGGTCTGTTTCTCCTGCTGTAGTGATGGAAACATCGTGGTCTGGGATCTGCACAACCAGACGCTTGTCAGGTATCTAAACACTTTTGGCTGAATGTTCTTCTTCATGTGTGTTTGAACTTATAGAGATGATATAATGTAATGTATCTTAATCTGTAGGCAATTCCAGGGTCACACAGATGGAGCCAGTTGTATCGACATCTCCAACGATGGCACCAAACTGTGGACCGGAGGTTTAGACAACACGGTGCGCTGCTGGGACTTGAGAGAGGGACGACAGCTCCAGCAGCATGACTTCACCTCACAGGTACTGTGGCCAATTTTGGAAGTGTATTTGTGATACATTCAATTAGTTTGGCATCTATCGATCTGTTTATTTGTATACGCATAGATCTTCTCTCTGGGTTATTGTCCTACGGGTGAATGGCTTGCGGTTGGGATGGAGAGCAGTAATGTTGAAGTGCTGCACGTCTCCAAACCGGACAAATATCAGCTGCACCTTCATGAGAGCTGCGTACTCTCGCTCAAGTTTGCTTACTGCGGTACGTCTCATAGCTTGAATTGAGATAAATTGTGACACAGTGATTTCGTGGATAATTTGTGGTTTTTAAAGTACTCTACCCATCATGTTTATTTATAAAGGCATTTATTATTTATACGGTCTTTAAGATAAACGCTATTCGTACGGTTTTGAACTTTTTAAAAGTGATTGTAAAGGTAAAGTAATGACTGATGATGATGATGATGATGTTTCATTGTGTATGTGTTTTAGGAAAATGGTTTGTGAGTACAGGAAAAGACAATCTGCTCAATGCATGGAGGACACCATATGGAGCAAGTATATTCCAGGTGTGTTGTCTGGATTTTTTTCTTTTAAGAGGGAGAGGATTTGTTAGTTGAATGGTTGGTTGAACAGAGAGGGATGCGATCTCCTTTGTTCTCCTAAATTGGCAAATATACATAAATGTTTTATTTGTGATTACCGTATATACATCCCTATACACCTTTATACACCCCTCATTTATATACACCACCCATTGTTTATTAAATTATGTTAATATTTCTTTTGCCGATGTTGTAGCTCGAGAACCCATACCCCTCTCTCCACCCTGTACTTTCCTGTCCTCTCATTACATACTATCTATCATATAAAGGCAAAACTAGCTTCAAAAAGCAAAAAAGTCTTTTGATACTCTTAGTCAATTAGAGTGTGGTATTATTGTAAGATTGTGGCCATGTTTACTGCACTAAAAAAACTGATGTGTGATTTTCTTCTGTCAAGGTTTTCTTTGTTTCACAGAACCATATTTTGCTTGAATGTTCAAGCTATTGTTTCTTATGCTCTTTTTGTTGTAAACTCCAAAAGGACAAAATGCACTACCGTGTTTTTGTTTTTTTAGAGATGCACCGATATATTGACCTATAATTGGTATCGGCAGATAAAAGCATTATTTCTTACAAAAAATGTGTGGAAAAATGCATCAGAACTCATCCTGTATTTCATGACATCATAATTTGAGACAAGTAGTGATAAAGACAACGATCCATATTTATTGTATCGATACGTTAATCTAAGTAATCGAACATCAGTATTGGCACTGAAATTTTATCATCTTTGTGAGTTACATATGTCCATCCTTTTTCATATGAACACATATTCAGATATTTTTGAAAATGTCCTACCACTTTTCCATTATCTCTAACGGATGAATATAGAGTCCAGCTCCTTCAAGTACAAAGAATGTGCATCCATCCATCCATCCCTAGTGTCCGCACTTTTTTGTAGTGATGTATAACGTATCCGGAGGGATGTTTTGCTCCCTGCTCTGTGCCTCCGCCCTCCACATATGTAATACGTCACTACGAAAAGTACGTACACTACGCTGATACTCTTTTTTGAATGCACGTTAAGGGGCCAATCACACCAAACGCGTTTTAAATGCTTGGAAACGCACTGCCTTTTTTGGTCACTTTAAAAAAGAGCAGTGCGGGGCAGCATTTTATTTCTCCTAGGAAACCACAGAGGCAGTCCTGTCAATTTAATATTAAAGCGTGAGCGCTCCTTTAATGGCTGTTAATTGTCATATTAGCAGAAACTTTAAAAGGGGACATATCATGAAAATCTGACTTTTTCCATATTTAAATGCTATAATTGGGTCCCCAGTGCTTCTATCAACCTAGAAAATGTGAAAAAGAACAACCCAGTAACTTTGTTTTGGTAAACCATTCTCTGCAAGCATGTGAAAAAATAGGTCATTGAAATTTGGCTCCCATTGTGAAGTCAGAAGGGGATATACCGCCCCTTAATCTGCACCATCCAACCACAGCACTGCCATTTAGTGCAGAGATCAGCTTATTTGCATTTAAAAGGACACACGAGTTAAGTAAGGGATAATGTAGAGGAAGCCGGTAGTTATCGGGAAATAAGCCCCGACAGTGTGATCAGGACCCGACGCGAAGCTGGACATGAATATGAATTTGAAACATTTTATTGGCATATTTGTTTTAAATTAAATTTTTATCCTTCCGCGAAACTTTGCACAGATGCATAAAATGATCGTAATACCTTATTAAGAAGTTTTAATGCCCATTCTGTATTTATTTGTGTGTTGGCTTCGTAGCTGTCATGCTCTATTTTGTCAAGTTCAGTCTCAGTAAGCTCTCTGTGTTTTGTCGTTGTTCGTTCTTCTATCCACTGTTTAAATGTTTTGTTTTTTTCCATACATGTTAAAATTAATGTCAAAATGTTCCATTCTTAATTATGGTTGTCCAGTGTTTGTCACAAGATGGCGCCAAACTGTAATCTTTATTGGCACGGAGCGATTTTAATCGTACAAGTAGTACCGGCTATGCGTTATTATTTTGGAGCGGTTATTATTTGAAAAGAACGAACCTGCAAATGTCTCAACTGACCAATCAGAATCAAGCATTCCAGAGAGCCGTGTAATAAAGTACACGGCTCTCTGTACTTTATTACAGTACCGATATTATCCACCAGGTCACCACCTTTTGCAACCTAAATATCCTGGAAACCTGGAAGTATCGCCGTAGGGCAAACAGCTGTATGTCCATGTAAGTTTTGAGGATCTCTCTGCATCTGATCTCTATGAAAAGTCCTTCACATTACGTTACCGGAAGCTACTGTCGTTAGTTTTGTTTGTAAAGTTTTAAATATGGATATTTATTTTACAAAATCGCATCAATTACCCTCAAACGGCCTTTATTTATCCCCCTGGAGCTATGTGGATTACTTTTGCGAAGGATTAATCCACATTCTTTGGACTTGAAGGAGCTGGACCCTATATTAATCTGTAATAAAGATTGTAAAAGCAAAAATATCTGAATGTGTTCGTATGAAAAAGAATGAACATATGTAACTCTGATGGCTTGAGGGTAAGTAAATATTTTTATAATAAATACTTTATAATAAGCATGAGGGTTGAAAAACTGTGCACATAGTTAAAAATTTTTAGTTGAAGTGTACCTTAAAATCTATATTTTGCCTTCCAAAAAATAGTATAGCAATTCCACATTGGCTCTCTTTCTGTGATTCTTTGCTCTTTGTTTCCTCACTCTTGAGAATGCCTCTCTTAATTGTGCTACACAATTAACACACCGAAACAAAAGCCCATCTGTATGCAGACACGAAATGTCTGTTTATCGAAGTCAACCTAAAAAAAAGAGCAAAACTTGTTTTTAAAACAAGACGCATGATGTTGCTCACTGACTCGCCATTTGTTTCACTGATGCGTGCTGTTGTCGATTTAAATGCGAAAATGGTTTCACGCCTCTAGTGACACAGTGAGATTTAACTTGATCTTATCATTATTTGTGAATCTCATTTTCTCTCTGTCTCTCTCTCTTCTTCTAGTCTAAAGAGTCCTCGTCCGTTCTAAGTTGCGACGTCTCCCCGGACGACAAGTATATTGTAACGGGTTCTGGGGATAAGAAAGCCACAGTATATGAGGTGGTATACTGAATGCAGAAAAGAGGGATTGAAAAATTGGAACGGGTGAGCAATACGCAATCATGGCAGCAGCGGCAGGCAACCATGGCTCTTTTGTTTGCTGTGTGCTATATTCATTCTGGTGCATTCATCCCATCAAATTCCCTTTGTTTTTCATAGTTAGACAGAAGAAGGCAATGGCTTTGTTGCAACTTATTTATGGTAAGCACTGTAGGTGTATGCATCAAGAAGACCCTTATGACATAATGCAATTGCCAAAAATTTGTTTATCCGGCTAAGCTAACCCGAAGACACTGAGTGGGATGATGTATCCCATGATGCAATTAACTTAATTATACACAATAAAGAAGCCATATGTAAGAAAAACACTTATATACAATCAAAAACTAACCTAGTGCGATCAGGGTTATTTTGCGATAATTACTCGCTATTATAATGATTATTACACGGATACTTATAAATGTGTAAATGGACTGAAATAATGACTTGTGTTGAGATTACTTAATTATGTGACTAAAGCATGGAAGGTGTACGTTGTATGAGACGGACTGTTGGAGGCAACGATACAATGCGTGTTTTGGCCAATTTTTTTTTAACCGAAACCAACAAGTAAACATGTTATGTTATTAAACTGCAATAACTGCATACTGTATAATCTCTGAATGTGCTATTTTTAAAAAAAAGAATAGTTTGGTGTTTATAGTATATACTGCCTAGTAAGCAGTATTCTAGTGTTTGATTCCAAACGTATAGCAAGTGAGAGTTAATTAGCACAGGCGGTGAGCTAAAAGAAAAAGCCACATAGAAGACAGTGGGTATTTAGGGATTGCCTACTTATAGATACACCAACACCAGACAATCATTTCATTACCCTCAACTCCCTCCATAATAGGGTGTAGGCAAGACAGCGCATCACTTCCCCTAAGAAAACAAACTGTTCTGAAGCTCACGTCGGGGCGTCTCCGGTTGAACACGATATATGGGCATGCAAACAATTCTCTGCTCTCCAATTCAACCCAATTAGACATTCATGTGGCAGATCCCAGACTTATTCTCCAACCTGCATTTAATTTTCCTTTTCCCACAAGCTGGTGTCTAATGAGGAGCAAGGCTAAAACATGCTGCATATATTTACAATTCATTTCAAATCCTGTGGATTATCATACGGATGTACTTGTTTTCATGTGATTTAATTATTAACTTTGAATACAGAAATATCTTATTTGGGTATAAAAAATAGAAATGTAAAGGTAAAAGTGTAATGCAACCTGTTCTCGCATCAGTTTGATTAAAATGTGAGAGGTTGAAATACAGGTCCCTGGTGCACACCATGAATAAGAAGAGCTGTGGTTGCCAACTTGACCGGGAAATGTTCAAGGATGGATTCAACAGGATTTATATACTACATGGGAAATAATTTTTTGTTTTTAATTCTTTTGATCTATACTCCTTTTCCCAATTCTCAGATTGTTAGATGAGTCAACTTATGTTTTGCTTGTGAGCTTTCCAAACAAAAGGAGGAATTGTATAAAATCAATAGATTCTTTCATTTTTATGGCAATAGTGTTTTGATCAGTCTGTTATTAAGCGGAATGTCCCATGTGTTCTTTTTCATAAATTGCTGAATATATGGCTGCTTACAAACAGCGTTGTCTTTCGTTTTAAGATGGACCGTCTTACTGCACGATCTGTCTTTGACCCCATGTTATCAATAATATCTGTATCTATATAATCTTACGTTACACATTGTTTCTATACCGAGAACAGCATACACTGTTACGTTTTTGTTAAAGACTGTTAAAAGCCAAGGAACTTTTTTCCAAAGGCATCGCTGTGATATCCCCTGTAGCACTTCCCATGTGATGTAAAAGATATGTATACATTGAAAATTAAACTTGTGTTCATCTTGTCAAGTTGTGGTCTTTGGTCAACATTTGTGAAACACACATGACAAAGAAAAGTAAAAATTTTGTTGCTTGCGGAAAGGGGCTGTTTATTGAGAATTTTCATACCCGTTAATGTAGCACGGTCATATATCTTAACGAAAAATCGGGCACTTGTCATTGCCAGACACAGTTTATGTTACGACAAAATGTTTCATTCTTTTATCCTTCCTTATTTCTTCTTATACTGTATCAGCATTTGTATTTGTAGAAGCAACTTTTAACCCCAAAAGTGGATCTATTAAAAAAGTTTAAAGCAAAAATCCAATATTAGTTTGCTTAGCTTTTTTTGAGCCGAGCCAAACCCAACATTTTATCTAATGCCAATTTTATCAACATATCCAAACAAATTTAGCTTTTGTACAATAAATAAAAATAGCATAAGGGGGTCTAGACATAGAAAATATGTAAACCCAAAATTGTTTATTTATTATTCTTTTTTAACCAACTCGGGGTTTGGAGTTGCCTTTATAAACAATATAGATATAGCCTTTATTTATTATAGAGACCCTTTATTTATTATATAGGAATCAGCCGCATGTAGAGCAACATTTCTTTGTATCTAGCACCAATCAAAGATAATGGGAATCATTGTTTTCAACAGTTTTCAAACATTGCACACTGCAAAAATAGCAAACACAAAGTTTCAGAGCAAAGTTAGCGTTTATAACCCAAGAATGCAACAGCGCAAGCGTCTTTCGGCTTTTAAACAGCTTTATTTACAGTTCATACATACCAAGTTTGCGACCAAACAGTCGAAATAAATTTCAACATGCTCCAACATACAGTATTCATGTGAAAGGACATAAACTGAACGTCTTTACAGCCGTTTCCCTGAAGACACATTAAAATCCAGATCTTTGTTCAACATCAGAGCCCATCATCTTATACATCATCCATACAATCATAATACAGTCAGTACATGAGGTGAGCTTTTGGAAACTTGATCAATGAAGGTATTCCTTTAGGTCTCACTCATATGCTGCAGCTCCATAAATTGTCCATTTCCGTGAAAAGGCTAAAAAAATAAGATTTCTTTTACTATTATATTCACTACAGAGGTTTCATCTTGTTAAAAAAAGAAAGATAGAACAAGAAGATAAAGAAAAGGTCTTTGGAGAATATCCATGTTTTCAAAGCTAGACTACCAGCTTTCTCACAGCATTAAAAAAAACAAACAACATAAACAGTCTGATTCCAGGGCTCATTGTTCCAAGCGGCATTCCAACGAAAAGTATGGCCGTCCTGGAGTCCATATTTATGTCAGTGTCCATCAGAGGCAAAATAAAGAGGGATCCGATCTCCGTCAGATTTTTTTCAATACGAATGTTGATCCAGACACATTCAGTTTAGTAGATGACTTCATACACAGTAGCCTTCTTATCTCCAGAGCCAGTGACTATGAACTGGTCATCAGGAGAGATGTCACAGCTGAGGACCGAGGATGATTCCTTAGACTAGAAACAAAAAAGATAGTGTTAGGATTTAAGCTGTATGTGCTGATCCAGGATCAGTATTTGCAACATGAATGCTGACATAAACAGGATCAAATGAAAAGTGGGATCAGTAATGCTTTTGAGACTTAAATCAGGGTTTTCCAAACAGGGGTTTGGGAATTGCAGGGGATTTGTTAGTTGATGAAAAAAATTCAATTACAATTAATTAATAAAAATGTGTAAAATATTAAAATGAAGAGTTTGGTTCCAAAACACAGTAAATGCGATAAAAAAAAAAATCAGTATTGTATCAGGTCAGTATTGAAAAGTTAATTCTTTATTTTACGCAAAATCCGATATCCGACGTGTTATTCTGTCAACCCGTGCAAAATGGACAGATACATTTTATGTGGCAATACTAATAAATGTTTTTTAAGTTAAAAGTGCTATTAACACACACACACACACACACACACAATTAACTAGACACCACCTTGTCCGAACACAACACAATACCTGGAATATGCTTGATCCATACGGAGTTCGCCATGCATTCAGTAGATTATCTTTGCCTGTGCTTACAAACCATTTACCTGTAAAAAAGAAAAGAGATTTTAAATTCCCAAACAGACATAATTTTCCATAATTTGCAGTGTCGAGTAAAAAAAGTCAACGTACCGCAATAGGCAAACTTGAGCGAGAGAACGCAGCTCTCATGAAGGTGCAGCTGGTATTTGTCAGGTTTGGAGACGTGCAGCACTTCAACATTACTGCTCTCCATCCCGACCGCAAGCCATTCACCCGTAGGACAATAACCCAGAGAGAAGATCTGTGTGCGCACAAACACATGAAATATTGGAAATATACTGAAAATAGAGGCAAAGTACTTTTAGGCCATAACATTTTTTTGTGTGTAATAAATTGATAAAAAAAATCTAAAAAACAAACAAATTCACATCTACACTGGCAAAAATAATTTTCAAGAAAAAATTCTTAGTATTTTTGTCTTGTTTTCAGTAAAAATATCAAAAAATTCTTAAATTAAGATGCTTTTTCTTGATAAGCAAAACGACCCAAGACAATACGTCTAGTTTTTAGACCAAAAATATCAAATTTAAGTGATTTTGTGCATAAAACAAGCAAAAAATCTGCCAATTTAGTGTTTAAGAAAAAATTTCAGGATTTTGCTCACCAAATTAGGAGATTTTTTGCATGTTTTATGCACAAAATCACTTAAATTTGATATTTTTGGTCTACAAACTAGACTAATTTTCATGGGTCGTTTTTAAGAATTTAAATTTTTAGATATTTTTTACTGAAAACAAGACAAAAATACTAAGAAATCATGAAGAAAATAATTTTTTACAGTGTATAGCTAAGATGTGGGCATTTAGAGATGCTTTTGTATTGTTGTAATTCATTGCTTTCCCTTAGCATGAACCATCTGAGCTCTGAACCAAAGCATTTTCATCCACAAAAACACCTCTCATTGAGTGTTTGTTTTGTCTCATTTTCTTTGATCTCTAATGTTTTCCTGAGAAAAGTCTCCTAGGGAGACCATCTGGCACCAACAAAATCATTTCTCAATTTAGACGACTAAACTTTTAGTAACTGCAGCCATATGATTGGCTTGTAATACATTAGCAAAAATAAACACTGTGCTGTACCTGTGAGGTGAAGTCATGCTGCTGGAGCTGTCGTCCCTCCCTCAGGTCCCAGCAGCGCACCGTGTTGTCTAAACCTCCGGTCCACAGTTTGGTGCCATCGTTGGAGATGTCGATACAACTGGCTCCATCTGTGTGACCCTGGAATTGCCTACAAATGAAGATACATTACATTACATCATCTCTAGAAGTTCAAACACACATGAAGAAGAACATTCAGCCAAAAGCGTTTAGATACCTGACAAGCGTCTGGTTGTGCAGATCCCAGACCACGATGTTTCCATCACTACAGCAGGAGAAACAGACCTTGTTGTCTGGACTGATGGCCAGAGCGTAGCAGGCCGGAGCCGAGGACGTTAATTCGGCCTTGATGCGTGGAGTGGGCGTGGCCAAGTCCCAGATCGACAGCGTGCTGGCTTCGCCCCCGACTATTAAAGTCCGCCCATCAGGGAGAAGCTTACAGGAGCGAATGTAGTTGTCTCTGTTCTGATTGGAGGAAAGGGTCAAAATCAATTAAACAAAATATGATACACCCAAGTTCATCCTTGTCCAGTTTAGGTACACGACTCTTACCAAACAGTCCAGTTGGGCCATCGGACTCTTGCTGCCTGGTTGGCTGATGTCCCACACTTTGACGCAGCCTTTGCCACCGGTGTAGACGTGACGCGTGGAGGTGCTGATGGTGACCGCACACACCACTTCACCATGACTAAGGGTGTGAATCTGACGGGCGTGTCGAGGGATACCCGGACCGAGGAGGGCATCGGGAGGAAAGGGCACAGGCTGCATCTGACCATCTGCACTCACGTGAAACGAATAAGCACTGGGAAGAAAAAAAAAAAGGTCAATGATAAATAAAGACTTGTGTAAGTGCTTTTTGGTATCACTTATTATGCAAGCACTATTCTGTGCGTGTTAGTTTTGGCAGTCACATTCACAAAAGAATGAAAACAAATATCAAATGCAACCAAGTGTGAGAAACATTAGCAGAGATACTTACGGTTTTCCGGAAGCTGCAGATTGCAGTCCAGCGGGTAACCCCGGTACTCTCATGTGGGGGTGAGGAGACTCATAGCCCACCTTGAAAAGCAAGAACAATGATTAGATAAACTGTTTTATTTAAACACCATAGAGATGCACAGGTAGCGTGTCCCTTACCACAGGTGAGCGTCCGTATCCGGCGGCGGCGGCTGCTGCGGCGGCGGCAGCTGCGGCTGAACCGTTCATCTGAGGAGAAACGAGATGGAGACCCGCGCCGTATCCAGCGGCCCCCGCCAAATCCCCGTTAACTCCCGGTGGAGGTAGTCCGAAAGCACCTGGAGGATAGGCGCCCTGCACAGCTAACGGATTCCTCAGACCTAATGCTAAGAAAGTCAGAAACAGGAAGTGCATTAAATCTCTCCTAATCGCATTTACATTTTAATATATACCTAAAAGGCGCATATTTAATTTGGGGTCAATATTGACCCATATACTATTATTGTTGCATAATGTGCTCTAGTAGTTTTTTCAAAGAGCATGCAGTATATAGTAAGTGCACAGTGCACAGTTAGTTGTGCTCACTACATAGAAAAACCACTACTGCCCTCTGCTGGCTGAGTAAACAAGAACCCCTTTAATATAGACATTCAATCTGGTTGTATTAAACCGTCAAATTAAAGACCAGGACTATTGGGATTACACGATCATACCAAGAGGGTCAACGCCTGGTTTCCCGGGGCGAAACTGAGGTGGGACACTGGGGCCTGGGGTGGACGACTCTTGCGACATGGGTGTGCCAGGCTTCATCCCCGGAGTGCTGGACTTCTCTCTCTGAAAGGTCGTAAAGCACATTTGCATTTGCACACATTAATTATTCAAGGACGCTTTAGTCAATGAAAAGCTAGAAAAAGATGCAGCGGTTGCAAGCTGAAACTGTCTGTATTTGCGTTTTTTAAGTGACTGGCAACTAAAGCGAGAACTGCAGAACAAAGTGTGTGTGGGGGTGGGGGGGAACTATATAAAAGTGTCCTTGAGAAGCATGCATGTGTTCGTTTGTTAAATGAGATGCTTGCGTATTACTGTAAAGATGCTTGTTTGTGTGTACATGTGTATGCGTATATGTATGTAATGTACCGGTGGGGGGTCTTTGCTGCGTGAGGGGGAGGCTGCGCTGCTGGAGGAAGCCAGCGAGGTCGGGCTGGCCTGAGGCAGAGCTTCCTTACGGGAAGGGGGGAGTTTATCTAATCCGTTCTCTCTGGAGGAATAAGACTGCACGCTCCGTGGAGAAGAAGGATCCTGAGGGTGGAAAACACACACAAAACAGGATGGATTAATTAGGGGGAAACGCGACGCTCCGATGGTCGGCCTTGTTTATAGTTTGTCGGTAAAACGAACTGACCTCATCAACGACTAAATTATCGTCACTTTTCTCCGCGTCACTGCCCTAAAACAAAACAGAGGTAAAATGCATTTCACTTAAGGAACGTAAAGGAAGAGTTCACCCAGAAATGTACATCGTCCTCATTTACTTGAATAATTCCAAGCTTTTTACTGGAAAACACAAAAATGTTTTTACATATAATTGACATGAGAACAAAATGACCAAAAAAATAATGCAGACCAGAACACTAAAGATTTTAAAAGTCATATGATAGAAATAAAAACATATTGGGGTGGTTTCCTGGACAGGGCTTATCCTAATCCCAAACTTAAAAGCATGTTTGAGCTTCTGTTATCTAAAAACACCTTGTATTGACATATCTTAACACGCAAGATGCACACCTCTATTGTATTTTGAAAGGTTTGTTTGTCAAAACTACTTAAATGTCTGAATATAACTAAGGCCTAGTGCTGGATTCACCTAAACCAGGGGTCTTCAACTACTTTTCTTCGAGGGCCAGATTTAAACATTTTAAATATGATGCCGGCCAAAATTTTACCCCTATTTTTACCTTTTTTTACTTTTACCTATAAAATATACTATTATGTTATAACTTAAGTTGTTTTGCTACTTTTTGTTATAGATCATATTTAAAACAAAAAAACATGCATTTTAAAAAATGATGCACACTACTTGTATACAGAAATTTGCCTTTTAATTACTGAAAACTCATATTGTCTTTAATATTTCAAGAGCCAAATGTTAATAGTTCAACTATGAACACTGCACAAAAAGTGTAAGTGTAAATAATAGCTCTTAAACTTCTTTTGTTTATAACTCTTAAACCTTCATAAATTGCTATATTTCAAGTATTCACAACATATAGTCAGTCTTCTTATGACTAAAATTTCCCTTTCCTGTTTTCTTTTTTAATATTTGAAAGATATATAGGCTAAACCGCCTTTCCATTGTACACTACAACCGGATACGACTGTCAGAGTTTGCCCCTAGTGGCAGTCGTAATGAAATTTCAGTTTAATCATAAATCTGTGCCAACATAGGAGAGGAGCTCATTCCAGCGCAAGGGCCTTTAATCTATGAATATATTTATACTTAATAATTACTTGTCAGTAATCAATCATTTTTAAAGTATTCAAGAGTTAATGATAAACAAAAAAAAGGATTTATAATATACATCTATCATAGCATAGCTTTGTGCCAAAAATAAAAAATTATATTCTTTAAAAACCATTGTATGGACTATAACTTAAAATTAAGTAGTTTTTTGGGAAAGAATGCACACAATCAGTGGCGGCCGGTGCTTCCGAAAAACAAAATGTGTGTTCAGATTGTCACTTGTGTTGCTCGTCATGTCAAAATGTATGTTTGGTGCATCATGGGAACCTATGTGCATCACGTGTCATATTAAAATACGTGTCTGCTGCATACACATTGAAATGGTTCATGATAAAAGAGATGTTCATATCTATCAATTAAAAGTACGTTCCACTTTTTTGAAAATATGCTAATTTTCCAGCTTCTCTAGCCATTAGCATCACGCTAAATATAACCAATTTCAATATTTTTCCTATTTAAAACTTGACTCTTCTGTAGTTACATCGTGTACGAAGACTGACTGAAATTAAAAGTTGCAATTTTCTAGGCAGATATGGCTAGGACTATACTTTAATTCTGGCATAATAATCAAGGACTGCTGATGTAACATGGCAGCAGGTGTAGTGATATTTTGCAGTGCCCGAAAAAATAGCCCCTGCCATTAAAAGAGACCAAGAGGACTATTTTCAGGCAGTGCTTAATATCACTACGCCTGCTGCAGCCATGTTACAGCAGCAAAGTCCTTGATTATTACACCAAAATGAGAGTATAGTTCCTAGCCATATCTGCTTAAAAAAATCACAACTTTTAATTTTCTGTCAGTCTTAGTACACGATGTAATTACAGAAGAGTCGAGTTTTAAACAGGAAAAATATTGAAACTCTTTGGTTATTTTTTTGCGCGATGCTAATGGTCTAATCAGATTCAATGGATTATGCTAAACTATGCTAAAATTGCTAGCGCCAGACCCGGAGATCAGCTGAATGGATTTATAAAAAGGTAAGAATCAAATGTTTAACTCTAGAGGAGCTGGAAATTAGCATATTTTCAAAAAAAGTGGAGTGTCCCTTTTACACTAAACTTAGATTACACTTAAGATTAAATGAGTATCTAGCAAACGCCAGCTCTCTTTTATCATAAACCCTTATGAGGTGTCTGTAGCAGGCATGTATTTTGACATGACACACAATGCATTTAGGTTCACAATACAATACACACATTTTGACATGACAATCCACACACATGACGAGTTTCGCATTCGTGACTCCTTGGAAAAAAGTCATGACACACAATATTCTTCAAAGATGTACCACATATGCACCATGGATAAAATAACATCATACATGTTTGCAATGAACTAACAGAGGGCAAAATTTTATATTTTTGGGTGAAGAATTATTTAAAATAAAACATGTGAAAGATAATAAGATGACGTTGACCCGCATTTATTTTTAAGCATCAAAAAAAGCACATACATAGTCTGTCATAAACTCCTTTTCATCCGCTTTCCTCTTTTTTCCATTGCTGAGGTAGTCTGAAGGCCTGCCTTTGTCTCCATTTGAGAGGGAGCTCTGAGAGAGGAAGAAGAAAAGAGATATGAGAAAATGAGAGTGGAAGAGGGTGAAAGGATAACAGAGGAGTGAGAGACAGAGAGAGACTGTGTGTGTGTCTATGTGTGTGAGCGAGCAGCAAGAGAAGAAAGAGATAATGATGTAGGAGACGAGGGATAAATCAAATCAGCTCTATAACTGCTGGACCCACAGGCAATAGAGTTGCCTAATGCATGCCAGTCTGCACTAAGAGAGAGAGAGAAAGAGAGAGAGAGAGAGAGAGAGAGAGAGAGAGAGAGAGAGAGAGAGAGAGAGAGAGAGAGAGAGAGAGAGAGAGAGAGACAGATACTCACTGGTCCAGGTTCACGGTCTGAAGGGATCATGGAAAGGGCGGGCAAACGTCCCCGTTGCCAGTCAAAACAAACCAAAAAACAAACAATGTGACTATGACAGTCATACAAAAAATTAACAACAATAATTTGAGTCAGAAATGTGTAGTGGACACTCATGTTAACCATCTAATCCAGTTAGTAATCTGCTCTAAACAGCTTGTTATTTTACTATGATTTTATTTGTTGTACCTCTGTGGTGTTCAGCTGCGGCGGCCGCTGCCACGGCCTCCAAATGAGCTCTCTCGTCTTTGGAGGCCAGCTGGGCCCCAAGAGCCCCGGAAAGGGCCAGTAGCCCAGAGCCTCCTCCCAGAGCCAGACCCGGGTGAGCGAGGCCGGAGGGGTGAGGGGCCATAGGCAGGCCTTGAGCTGCATGCTGGGAAAGATGCTGGGCTTGCAGCTGTTGCTAGAGGGAAGAAGAGGAAGAGGAGGATGGAGGGTCAGAGAAGAGAGAAAAGATGAAGGGCGTGTAAGAGATTAAAGAGAGAGAGAGAGATTGAAGTGCAGTGAAGAAACAGATACCCACAGGAAATAAAGAGCATGGGGGACGAAAGATAGAGAGAGAGAGAGAGAGAAAACAACAAGAGTTAAGACTTGGATCTGCACCACAGCTCTAAAAAGCTGTTACAAAGGGAATGCATTCATGACCCGTTCCCAGAGTTCTGCTAGTGAGAGAGGCATTCACACTGATGCTGACTTGCTTTAAAGCCCAGATTTACAGCAACACTGCTGCAGTATTCACTAATGAGCACAACTAAAAAAAAAATCTAAATGAATCAAATGAATTTCACCAAAACTTAAGGAAACTTGGCAAGTGATCAATGAGAGAAATCAAAACATGAAAGCAAGTAAAAACAAATGGCATATGAAAATTGTAACCATTCTGCCAATACCCCCCTCAGTCCATCTATCCATTTCACATCTACCCGTATCTTTATTTATACACAGCTATCTATTTATTTATACACAGATATCAGTGTATCTATACACAGATATCTATCCACCCATCATCTATTTATCCACCCATCACCTATCTATCTATATATCTATACACATCTATCTATATATCTATACACAGCTATCTATCTCTATATCTACACATAGCTATCTATTTATACACAAATATCAATTTATCTATACACAGATATCTATCTATCCACCCATCATTTATTTATCCCTCTATCATCTATCTATACATTCATATCTATACACATCTACATCTATACAAATAAATATCCATCTATCCACCCACCCATCATCCATCTATCCACCCTTCATCTATCTATCCACCTATCCATATCAATATCTGTACACAGCCATCTATTGATTCACCCATTATCTATCTATCCATATCTATACAAATAAATATCTATCTATCCACCCGTCATCTATGTATCCACCTATCCATATCCTGTACACAGCTATCTATAGATCCACCCATCATCCATCCACTCATTATATCCACCCACCCATCCATCCATATCTACATCTGTACACAGCTATCTATCCACCCACCCACCCACCCATCATCTATCTATCTACACACATCTATCTAGATCTATCCACAGATATCTATTGATCCACCCATCATTTATCCACCTATCCATATCTATATCTGTACACATCTATCTATCTAGCCACCCATATACCCATCTATCTACCCATTTATCTACCCACCCATCTATCCATCTACCTACCTACCTACCTACCTACCTACCTACCTACCTATATCAATATCTGTAAAAAGCCATCTATTGATCCACCCATCATCTATCTATCTATATCTATACAAATAAATATCTATCTATCCACCCGTCATCTATCTATCCACCTATCCATTTCCTGTACACAGCTATCTATTGATCCACCCATCATCCATCCACTCATCATATCCACCCACCCATCCATCCATATCTATATCTGTACACAGCTATCTATCTATCCACCCATCATCTATATATCTATACACATCTATCTGTATCTATCCACAGATATATATTGATCCACCCATCATTTATCCACCTATCCATATCTATATCTGTACACATCTATCTATCTAGCCACCCATCATCTATCTATTTATCTATACACCTATCCATATCAATATCTGTAAAAAGCCATCTATTGATCCACCCATCATCTATCTATCCATATCTATACACATCTATATCTATACAAATAAATATCTATAAATCCAGCCATCATCTATCTATCCACCCGTCATCTATCCATCTACACACATCTATCTATATCTATCCACAGATATCTATTGATCCACCCATCATTTATCCACCTATGCATATCTATATCTATACACATCTATCTATCTATCTATCTATCTATCTATCTATCTATCTATCTATCTATCTATCTATCTATCTATCTATCTATCTATCTATCTATCTATCTATCCATATCAATATCTGTAAAAAGCCATCTATTGATCCACCCATCATCTATCTATCCATATCTATACACATCTACATCTATACAAATAAATATCTATCTATCCACCCACCCATCATCCATCTATCCACCCTTCATCTATCTATCCACCTATCCATATAAACCTATAAATCTGTACACAGCCATCTATTGATCCACCCATCATCTATCTATCCATATCTATACAAATAAATATCTATCTATCCACCCGTCATCTATGTATCCACCTATCCATATCCTGTACACAGCTATCTATTGATCCACCCGTCATCTATCCACCCAGCCACCTGTCATCTATCCATCTATACACATCTATCTATATCTAACCACAGATATCTATTGATCCACCCATCATTTATCCACCTGTGCATATCTACATCTGTACACATCTATCTATCTATCTAGCCACCCATCCATCTTTCTATCCATACACAGCCATGTATTGATCCACCCATTATCTATCTATCCACCTATCATATATCCATCTCTCAATCTGTCCACAGCTATCTCCATCTATCCATAATTATACACCGCTATATATCAATCCACTTATCATCTATCGAACAATTAATCTATTCATTCATCCATCCGTCTACAGTTATCTCTATATCTCTACACATATATTTATCTACATATATTATCTACGTATATCCATATCTGCCTATGTTTATATCTATCTCTATCAACTTATCCATCTATAAGTACCTATACATATCTATGCGACTGTCAAAGGTACATTGAGTACAGACAATGAAGCTCAGGTGATCTACCTTAGCAGGAATCCTTTAATCAATGCTTTGACGTGTGATGGACCAAAACTCCAATCTGGTGCTTCAATCTCTCTATTTGTAAATACAACTATTTCAAAAAAATCTGACTCTGCCATCCACAAACGTTTTAAGCCAAATATCCCTGCTCAAAAAACTGCCATGAAAACTCAACAGTAAAGTGTTAAATAAAATCAAAAAGGATGAAAAGATGGAAGTACACACTGTGGGTGGCAGAGGGGGGAGTCCACGTACCCCTATCGATGCATTCAACTCCCCCATAGTCACCTGTTTGGCGCGCTCCATGGCCTGGACCACCTGCTGCTGGTGCTGTGGATGAAGAGGTGGAAGAGGAAAAACGTCCGTTAACGATAAATAAACAACCAACAAAAAAGGCAGATGGCCACCCTAGTGCGTCTTTGTGTTGTGTGAGTTTTCTGTAGTGTGTGTACGTAAACCTTGTGATACCCTTACACACACACTAACATTTATGTGAATACACACACTTAAAACGAAAGGGTCAGTCAGGAAATGCTACTGACAATCCGTAAGAGTTTTTTGTGGAAGTGAGTTTAACAATAAGTTTCCCAGAGGCATACAAATGAGAACGTGAGGAAATTTAAGAGGAAGTAAAAAAAGTGTCTGTGTGAGATAGAAATAAACCGATACCATGTGTGTGTGGGCAACAAGTGAGAGAATTACATCAATCACAGACTGTATGAACGCAATGTGGCATGTGTGAGTCTCATGATGTGTAGTTGTGGGACTAAGCATGTTTATCCATGTATGCGTGTTGGTTTCATCTCACCTCCTGTGACAGGAATGGAATGAGCTGGGCGCAAATCACATTCAGCCGTTTGGCGATCTCCGTCTGCAGAGATATGGAGATAGAATTAGGGATGCAAAAAAGCAACGACTATTTCATTCTTTACAACAAATTGAAAGGAAAAAACTAAAGCTGAAGTATGTAATGTTACAAGCTACTCTCACACACTTTTAGCTATCAACAAAGTTCACATAGCTTTTTACGGCTGTAAACAGCCCACTTAGACAGGAAGAAACAGGCTGACCATCATAAAAAGCAACCACCCACCGCTTGTTTTTCAACAAGTTCAATGTACACTTTTGGATTACTCAGAGAAGGAGTTTGCTTAAGAATGTTTATTTTACTTGTAAATAATGTAAAACCTTTTCAAAGATTCAATTCATTGTGAATGCATTGACTAGTGTTTTTATAAAAACCTAAGCCATTTATAACCTCTGCCAAAATCAACATTTTCATGTAAGAGCACTTGTATTATTATACTACATGTACAAACTTTACAGTAACTTTAAAATGCACATAAAAAAAGCTTAGAACACTGGGTTACTTTGTATATTCTATGCCACCATCTTCAAGTTTTTTCGCAAGAAGATCAGTTTGTTAACATTTAAACACGAAGGCAATGTGTGCCGTTTCTGTCTCACCTGTGAACGCGTGCTATCAACCTGGTGATGACGGCGTAATAAGTGACTCGTCATATTAGATGTATTGCCTCGAGCATACGGCATTTGCTAATTTTACATTTTTGTCCATGTTTTCTTGAGCATCGCTGCTTCAGTATGCATAAATGAAGCTGGTGGTGCCTCTATTAGCATCTTTTCTCCGTCGCTTGCCACCCTAAACGGTCCGCGCCACACAAACATACATGTACACAAACGCAGACACCAACACGTGAGGAGTAACTGTGAGGTTGGCAACAGATTTGAATTCTATGAGTTGTTTGGACAGGTTAATCATGCTAGTTTCACGCTTGCTTTATGTTAATTATGTTAGCTTCATGCTAATCATGTTAGCTTCATGCTAGATTTAAGCAATTTCATAATAAATCTTGGTAACTTCATGCTAAATCATGCTAGCTTCATGCTAATCATGCTAACATCATGCTAATCATGCTAGCTTCATGTTAACTTCATGCTAATCATGTACTCTCACGCAGCGCTTATTCAGAACCATACATTAGCAGTTTTATGCGTTGTTTTTTAACCAAACTATATTAGAAATGTGTGGTCTAAACAAACACGGTGCACCGTGGTGCGCATGTGTCCTGAACGGTGGGAGGATGACGGGACGATTCAATTCTTTACCGAGAATCTACCGAGAATACCCTAGTTGCTGCTTATACACACTGTAAAAATTATATCATAACATATATTTTTATGTTACTATAACTAAACAAATTAAGTTAAACAATTTCAACTTGTTTTAAGTTGTGTCAACTCATCACAAGTCCAAACGTAAAAACTTAGGTTGAATTATATTGTTAATTAAGTTGTTTAGACTTGCAAGTTGTTTAAAGTGCATAATTAAAAGTAAATGAAACGAAAAGTCCAATACGACCCACAGATAAAAACACTAGTCAAAGGATTCACAAACATGATATGCCCGTGCAATTGAATCTTTGAAAAAGTTTTACATTGTTTTACAAATAAAATAAATATTCTTAAGCAAAATCTTTCTCTTTTTGTTTAAACTTAATTATGGTTTTAAACAGGGGTCTGGGTAAACATTTTGCAAGCTGAAAGTCTAGTGTGACCATGGCATAAGACTATAATTACGTGTATAAAAGTGGCCAAAAATGTATTCACATATATCATTGATATATAAAATATTCTTTCTTTCTTTTCCTTTAAACGCCAAACCAGCTTCTAAGGCTATATTCATGGCGAAAAATAAAGTCTAATTAAATGAACTAAGACTAGAAAAGATTTTTAAAATTCATTTCATTTTAGAACTGTTTGGATTCACTTGATTAAAAACCTTTTCAAAAGTATCAACAGAATAAAAAAGGTTTCTCACAGGGGCAGATGCAATACAATCTAGAAGGATATGTTTAATGGACAATGAATTCTGACAAGATGAACATTTTGGAGGATTTTTCTCCTGAGAGTAAAAAAAATCATGTGTAATTTTAGAATGTCCTATTCTGCATCTTAAATAGATGAATTGATTCCAACAATTCTCAAACCAGAAATTATTTTTTTCCTCACATCAGAATTTATTTCATGCAACTTGTTATTTAGACATTAATGATATATAAAATATAAACATTTTGTATGCATGTTGCATTGTTATGCTTAGAGTGTAAACTGAAGCTAAGCTTTGATCAGCTTTGGAAATTTAAGAAGGCTTAGCATAAAAAAACACCACATGTACAAAGCTTATCGAATCAAGACCAGGAAATGACTGCTGTAATTAAAAACAACAGAGGAGATCAACAAAATGTTAATTATTAAATTTTTTTTTACATTTTTTTTTTTAGAATAAAACCCATATTTCCTGATACACTGTACTATACACTTGACTTTTTGCCAAAACCTAGGGCTGTAACAAACGATTAATGTGTCAATCGATTAATCGGACAATTATTTTTCCCCGACTAAAGCCCGATTTATAGTCTTGCATAAGCTCTACGCCGTAGGTTATACATAGCCTGTGAATAGCCTAACGTGCACTTTGCAAAATTTTTAACAGCGTGTCATTTTTATGCGGACTACGCAAGTGCTGTGATTGGTCCACCACAACCCCTCCCATCAGGTAAAAAAAACAGCATCATGGGTATTTCCGTTTGCGGCGGTGAAAACAAAGATGGGTCAGGTTGAGGAGTGATTAAACTGAAACTGCAACAAAAGTCGCCGTTTATTTACTTCCATCATTGCTGGTCTTCTCAGATCATACACAACAAGTTGCTGTTTCCTCTTCGTTTGTGGGTCAACTTGCCCAAGCTGCTTCTTCATTGACGCTCGCGCTGATACTGTGGTTACACGCGTGGATAATGCATACCAGCGTCTTCTGCGCGTGTGTTTGCACGTCGATGCGGACGCCAACGCAAAAGTATAAATGAAAAGCGATGCGGAACCTACGCCGTTGCGGCTACACTGTAGCACCTACACACAACTATAACAAGCCCTTAATATTGGATAAAAACCTAAAAATTTACTCAATTAGAATTTTAAATTATTATAGCTGAATAAGGCACTAAATTGTTCATAATAGATTTTTTTATTTTTATCGATTAGTTGTTGCAGCCCTAAACCTTTTAACTTTATGCCAAAAACTTTTTACACTTTTAAATCTAGAGTTTTCCATTTTGTACCACACTCCTCATATTTAATACTTTAATCCAAATATTGTACAAATATGCTCTCTGGACATCACTTTAGGCCACTACTGTATAGTTACAGGCCTGAATAGTTACTTTAAAGCAACACTATGTAGTTTCCATGTAAAAATGACTTACAGCTCCCCCATGTGGTTGAAAAGCGCAACAGTGCCTGGTATCAGACACTCTTCTGCAGGCAGGGGGAGGGGCGGGGCTGTGTGCTCTACCCTCCACCGCCACTTTCAGTGTGTGCTTGTAGCAGTTAGGAGGCTGCTGATCAGGTTGCAGCAACAGTACAGTTTGTCCAGTTAAAAGTTGTTCTATCACTGAAATAATTTTAGAGAAATTATTTAAAGGTAAAAAAACTACATAGTGTTGCTTTAAGTGATATTATGGTTTTTGAAAGATACACGTGATCACTTATATTTTAATAAACTAAACAATTATACCTGTGTTTCTTGCTACCACTACACATACAAATAAAGCTAGTAAATATTTCACACCTTCACATCTGGCTCATGCTAATTGTTGCGCAGTGAGGAAAGGGAATGCCTAAAATATTCATGCTCCGCATCTGCTGAGATGAGCAGCAGCGTCTCCCCCTGTGAGCTCCCTTTCTGGAGGTCAGTGCTCTCGCCCTATTCAGTTTATCTGCCCGTCTTAGGAGGCAGTGGGTTGCAATACATCTATTTCTGTACCGTTGTAATCATTTACCAGCTACCCAAACAAAAGCTCCCCTGGCTAATGGCATGCACGCTAATGGTATGCACACATCTGTCCCTGTGGTTGTTTATTTTGCCGGCAGGTAGAATAACGGACTAACGCCGGCATGTGCGGATGTGGGCCGTATGCCACAAAATATCCCTTAAGTGAATTAGTGGTTGTGTGAACACCCCCCAACCCTCAAGAGAAGAGAAATTGCCCCCCTTCCCATTCCCACCTCCCCCAACATCCATCCATCACAGCCCTCCCCAGGGAAGCACAATGATTTCTTGTTAGAGAACGGCAACTACAAAATGACATCTTCAGAGGAGAGAGTGGGGGAGGCTGGGAAAATAGGAGGGTGAGAGGAAAGAGAGAGAGAGAGAGCGAGAAAAGAAAGGCACAGTTAAGAAAATTACAGAGTGATGGGAGATGCAAGAAAGGATGGGGGGGGTTACATTAGGAGACGAGAATTCGTGGAGCATGTCGAAAAAGAAGTGCAATTGAAATGGAGAAAGAGAACAGACCTTGGAGAGCAGTGACCTAATTTAAACTGACCTGACATCTGCACGAGAGAGCGAGCGAGCGAAATGCAGATGCAGTAGCAGACACAATTTATGAGGAAGGAGAGCAAGAAAGTCACAGCTAGCTACTTTTAGACACCGGTGTGTGTATTTAAAGCTGAAGTGTGTGCTGCACATGGGATGTTTGTAGATCTAATTAGTTTGCTTGCAGATTCATTTTAAAACAAGTGCCATGGGTCGGACCTAAGAGAATTTCGACGCAAATATAATAATATAATAATATCATGTTTTATAAAAACATGAGAAAACAACTTTCCGACTTTAAGTAATCGAATTTCAGTTATGAGCTCCACAAAACTTCACCCGAGACAGAAATAATAACATCACTATCAGCACAAGTTTAAAAAATAAGTATGTTTTAATTAATCTTTAATATTGTGACCTGATAAGGGATGAAATAACATTAGGATTAGTCAATCCACACTGAAACTACTGTGTGACGCAATACAAACGAAAGTAGGGTGGGACGGCATAAAACAGCCGTTATAAGAAGTGGTTGGTAATGCAAGAGAGATTGGTGAGGTCAGCTAAAACAAAAGCTGTTTAAAAAGCAAAAAGTAGAATTTATTTATGTATAATTGCTGAAAAACGGCAGTCTTACCTGTTTGTGCATTTCGATGTTGAGGCCGTAGGACATTTCGTAGTACTGAAAAAGAAAGAAATCATTAAACGTGTGCATTAAGTGAGGCATATATTGAAAACGACGTTTTTTTATAGTCGCATTATTTTAAATTATTAGCTCATTTTGAAGTCGCAAAGCATGTTAGAAAAAGCAGATCTTGCCCCAATTGAATCTTTAGCACTGATTAAAGTGAAGGTGAATCATGTTAAAACATTGGGCTGAAGTTTGAAAAGCTGAACAAAGCAATAAAGCCAACCTTGAACTCCAAACTACGTCTCTTACACTGGAATAGCACTCTCTCGTGAACGTGCATCGGTTTACAAAATTTTAAGTATTTATATTTTTCTTATAAAATTGCATTGATTGCCCTCAGAAGGCCTTTATTAACCCCCCCCCCCAGCTGCGTGGATTACTTCTGTGAAGTATGAATGGACTTTTTTGGGTTACAAATCAGAAGCACCATTTACTATCATAATAAAGCTTGGATCGATCTATCCATCCATCCATCCATCTATCTATCTAGCCACCCATCATCTATACAGGTCTATTTATATCTATACACAGATATCTATTGATCCACCCATCATTAATCTTTATTAACCCCCTGGAGCCGTGTAGATTACTTCTGTGAAGGATGGATCGACTTTTTTGGGGTTTCAAATCAGAAGCACCATTTACTACTATTATAAAGCTTGGAACAGCCAGGACATTTTCTAATATAACTCCGACTGTGTTCGTCTGAAAAAAGATAAATCATATACACCGAGGATGGCTTGAGGGTGAGTAAATCATGGGGTAAATTTCATTTTTGGGTAAACCATCCCCTTAACAGAAAATGTTATGCAGTTTTTTTAATGGTCACACCCACAACCATATATACACACACACACACACACACACACACACACACACACACAACATGTAGTGCAGAGGCGGACACTACTTGAGTATTTTAAGTAAACTTACTTTACTTAAAAATGCTCAATACACCATCTAAAGCATCATCATACGGTGTATTCTTTTTATATTGCATATTAAAATTTATTTAATACCTAATTTCATAAAAATTGTGTACTTTTACTTTGAGAAATACATATTAGGAATTCACAAAAAAGAAAAAAGAACTTAATCTAAAAAGGAAAGATTAAGAAAATTAGGACGCAAACATCTGCAAGCATAACAGTCGGCTCACCGCACATGGCTGAAATATAGCGTGAGACTCACACTGACCGCTTTTTAAAAGCTTGACAGCTCCTGGTTACTATAAACTGCTGTTAAATGAAAAAAGCTGCATATTGATTCTTCAAACATGATTGCGTTTCACATAAAAAATAACAGCGTGCAAGTTTGGAAGAACATAGGGGTTGAATAAATAATTGCAGAATTTTAAGGTGGACTCTTTCTTTGAAACTAGTTTGGTCAGCTGTGTGCTAAATATTAAAAATTTCAGTGGACAGCAAAAGAAAAAAAAACAGATAAAAGGGCCAAAACAAGAGACGGAGGGATAGAAAGACCCTGGCAATGAAAGAAGCCATCCTGACAGCTGCCTGTTGTATTCACCAGCTCTGCCAAGAGCCCACGGTGTTGCTAGGCGACTCCGACACTAAAAAAATTATGAGCCAAGAAGAAAAAAACGAGAGTGAAAACGGCCAGAGAAAAAGGGTTAAGCCGTCTGCCAAGAGCAAATGGCATGCCAGGCACACATAGCTGCCATATCTGTGGGCACTAGGGCACATGGCACAAAAATCATCTTCAGTGATGGGCAAGCACTGTTTGAACAACTTCTGAAGACGTTTGATTTTCGGATGTGTGCAGCATCCGATGCCTGACGCGAAACAAAGTTTGTGTGTGTGTTTGTCTTACCATGACATAATGTCTCTGTATTTCTGTCTTCTCCGTGGCCAGCTTTTCACACTCCAACTTCAGACTGTGAGAGAGAGAAAAAGAGAGAGAGAATTTTTTGGATTGCTGGAAAGAGATTTTGTTGGATTTAACTCAGACATGCTGTATCAGGTTTTATTTGTGTCAAGCCAATTTGAATGAATGCTAAAGCTATTTCTCACAGGACTGGTTTACATAATTTGTGGTGAAGGATTCAGAAGATAGTCTGACGGTTTTATTAAAGCAAGCCTCTTCGATTAGATTTGTATTTTTGAGGTCCAGATTAACTCGATGTAAACACGAAAGATTTCAGAATGACAGCTTGGCGCTTTACTTTTGTCCTGCAAATATTGTGAATTAAAGGGATAGTTCACCCCAAAATTAAAATTGTCATAATTTTCCTATCCTCATGTTGTTCTAAACCTGAATTAATGTCTTTTTTCTGATGAACACAAAAGAAAATATTTTAATAAATGATGGTAAGCACACCGCTTACTGTAACCATTGACTTCCATAGTAGGAAAGTATTGTGATGAATGATAAAGAAGATATTTTGATAAATGATGGTAAGCACACAGTTGATGGTACCCATTGAATTCCATCATATTTGTTTTTCCTACTATGGAAGTCAATTGTTACAATACGCTATGTGCTTTCCATCATTTCTCAAAATAATTTATTTTGTGTTTATCAGAAAAAATAAATTCATACATATTTAGAACAACATGGAGATGAAAAAATGACCAAATTTTCATTTTTGAGTGAACTATCCCTTTAAGTTGCACACTGGAGCAGGCAGGACCAGTGGTGCATCATTTTATCACTACAGCATAAAATAAAACCAAAATATTTTCCATCCAAGTTTTATTGATTTCTTTTATCGAATAAGACATCATGTTATAATGCTGACAGACATATCTGATCTTCTCACCATCCAAAAATTGTGCTGATGGGTAAAATGTGTAGGACACAGACGGACATATGTGAGCCTGAAGTTTCATTCATTGAGTTCACATTGAACTAAGTCAATATTAAAGGATTAGTCAATTTTCTTAAAAAAATCCAGATAATTTACTCACCACCATGTCATCCAAAATGTTGATGTCTTTCTTTGTTCAGTCGAGAGGAAATTATGTTTTTTGAGGAAAGCATTCCAGGATTTTTCTCATTTTAATGGACTTAAATAGAGCCCAACATTTAATACTTAACAGTTTTTTCAAGGGAGTTTCAAAGGACTCTAAACGATCCCAAACGAGGCATAAGGGTCTTATCTAGCGAAATAATTGTCACAAAAAGATGCACTTTTAAACCACAACTTCTCGTCTATATCCGGTTCTGTGATGCGCTAGCGCGACCCCACGCAAAACGGCATCACGTCAAGAGGTCACGGATGATGAAACTACGCCCCAGTTTTACAAGTGTGGAGAAAGAGGACCGTTTCGACGTTGTTGTATGTCAACTGATACTAATTAATGTCTTTGTGTCAGTTTATTGTTTAAAATGGTCCACAAATGTGCATTTTGTATATGCTACACGTGACCTTTCGACGTCACTACGCAATTACGTGAGGTCGCGCTGGCTCGTCACACAGCCGGAGGAAGAAGAGAAGTTGTGGTTTAAAAGTGCATATTTGTTATTTTTCTTGTCAAAAATGACAAGATAAGACCCTTATGCCTCGTTTGAAATCGTTTAGAGTCCTTTAAAACTCCATTGAAAAAAACTGTTAAGTGTTGAGTTAAGTGTAAAGTATTGGGTTCCATTAAAGTCCATTAAAATGAGAAAAATCCTGCAATGTTTTCCTCAAAAAACAATTTCTTCACAACTGAACAAAGAAAGACATCAACATTTTGGATGACATTGTGGTGAGTAAATAATCTGGATTTATCTAATCCTTTAAATAGTATCCAAGTCTAAGTCAATATTAAAGATATTATATGAATGTTATTTACAATATGCAGGATGATTTTATTAAGAAAACAGTAAATCAACAAAAAAATGACCTTAGCTGGGTTTTCAAAAGATTACATTTGTCAGACTAGCACTACGATCATTTCTCTATAGTTCAAACAGCATGCAAGCACATAGCACACACACACACTTTCATCTTCTGGCTGTATTTCAACACTTCACACACACTGACTTGTTTGCAGGCGTCAGATTTATGCGAGCACGCGGGAAGGCCTGGGAAAATTAGAATATGATTAATACTGCAACATTACCGCGCCGCAACAGGTAATAACGGCACATCCGCTCTCCTTCACCGACTGCGCACAACCGTCGATAATTGACTCATTTATCACAGCGAGTGAGGAAGAGCACGGAAAGGCGGGAAAAAAAGATGATGGGCGTGGGGTGCTGGGAGGTTGCGGGAAGTGAAAGAGGGAGCCGGGGAGGATTAAATTCATTCCCCCGGTAGAATTTATTACGCTGGAATTGCCTCGCTGCAAAAGTCACCCCCGTCGCATCGTTTCCGAGAACTGACAAATCTATCGGTGCGCTTTTTGCAGAGACTGTCTTTGCTTATTTATTTCCCCTCCCGCCTGAACGAGTTGGCCTCAATTATGCGATGCGGCAAAGACATCGCTCCCTTGTGGAAAATCGTGGAGGTATTTGAAGAAAATGGCATGATGACGGCTCCAACGATTGTCAGGTTCATTGGAGAAAGATGCTGGATCTGTTTCCTGGCTTACATATGCATACATATAAACGCAATCATTTATATTCTAGTCTCCCATGTGAAAGGGTGCAGAGAGTTCAGTGTGCCACGACGCCGGAGTGAATTTGCAAAGGTAAATCAAGGCTAATGTGCAATTTAGCCTCAAAAGGTCAAATCTGTTAAATGCAAACACGCTGCCATGATATGCACTAAACCAGGGGTTACCAAACTTTTCATTTTTGCAACCCAATCAAGTTTTTCAATATCAAAATAACCAAAGGGACTGCGTGACCCACAATCCAGACTAAACAAAAGGTGACTTGACTCCTTTTATCACCTCTTACAAACATTACTATTTTAGCCATAGTAGTTACCCTGCTCTGACTGTGACTACGCAATAACAGTGACAAAGAATATAAAAGCTTCTTACAATCATCTCTATTCACTGTAAATATTGTCAGGAGTTTGAAAATCCATAATCCGAAGTATTAAACCTGCTGTATGAATGACAACTCAAATTGGGTGGATTATTGCGGTGAGGAACGCTAATACTCTAAGTGACTGGACTAATAAATTTCACTTGAGAAAGATAAATCGAGTGGAAAAAATCCAGAAGACTCATATTATGACCAAATACCATAAGCATAGTAGTGCAAAAGACGAAAAAGTTTGCAAAAAATGTAGAATCATGATTTTATAGTAGTAAAAATACCTGCAAACTTACAAAAAGCACTGTGGTTGTACTATAGTACAGCAAATGATATTGGCTTCTTTAAGGAATAGTTTACAGAAAAATTAAAATTCTGTCATTTACTCACCCTTGAGTTGTTCCTAACTTATAAACTAGTTTATTAAAATGATTTGTTCTGCTAAATACAAATGAAGATATTTTGAACAATGTTTGTAATCAAGCAAATCTGGGGCACCATTGACGTCCATAGTAGGAAAATATAATAATATGGAGGTGAATGGTGCCCCAGAATTTTTAAGTTATATTTTTTGCCTTTTTTATTTAACAGTGAGTTTAGGAGAGGACATAAAATTACAAGGAGAAGACAGGGGTATGGGATCGGCAAATGACCACGAGTCGGGAATCGAATTTGAGTCGCCGAAAGTGTGAAAGCACCACATGTTGGAGCACTGCCAACAACACCATTGGCTCCGACCCGGATCTGTTTGTTTATTAACTTTTTTATATATTCATTTGTTAAAGCAGAACAAACAAATTTATACAAGTTTGAAACAATTTGAAGGTGAAAAATTATGTCATATTTTTCTGTGAACTGTCCCTTTAATGCCAATACTATGGCATTTTCATTAACTAAATATTAAAGAATTGGCATTTATGTAATTACGGTTACAGTACTGTGGAAAAGTCTTAGGCCACCACCACCAGACTTGTTGTTTTAGAAGTTTTAATGTCCATCCATATTTATTTTATTAAGATACAAACAGAAAATACTGAAAATATGTAAAAAAAAAAAAAAAGGATTAATTTCAGGATTAAATGTTTACTTTAGGCATCGTCAGTGTTAAGTGTGATCTCTCTTGGCACTAAACACATCTTGAGCGTTTTTGAGCAGAATGAAGTAAAAAGACGAATTTCTTTAAAAAAATTAGGGTTTAATTTTATTTAGGTTTAAGAAATCCTGCAGTTTCCTGCTATTGCTCAAGTGGAAGGGGAGTTAACCCTAAAAACTTGACACATCAGTTTTTATTACAGTTTTTAATACTATATACACATTTCCTGTATTTTCTGTATGTATTCTATTAAAGAGACTGAGAAACAATTATATATGAGCACTATAACATTGCAAAAACAACAAATCTAATTCTGGCATGGTGACCTAAGACTTTTGCACAGTACTGTATATTCCTATGAAAACTGCAGTGATCATGTTTTTTTTTTTTATAAAGAAGACACCATCAATGTACTTTATTTTAATATATCTCTGTGCAACTAGCCTAGAGTTGTATAGTTGTAAAGTAGAGTTGTATTATATAGCCATATAACAAATTGTTAGTTTACTACTTTAGTAAAAATTAGTAAAGCTATAAATAAGGGAAGACAGGTCGTTCTGACAAATAATCGAACCGGGCAACAAATCAGCAGGCCAACAGTTCTGTCAGCCAAGCAGCATCACTTCAATATGTAAACGCACGCTAACTGCACTTTTAATCATCTCACGCGACACAGAGCGAATTCGTAACGACGCCTCAA
The DNA here is from genome assembly GCF_030506205.2 of Paramisgurnus dabryanus. Classification (NCBI taxonomy): domain Eukaryota; kingdom Metazoa; phylum Chordata; class Actinopteri; order Cypriniformes; family Cobitidae; genus Paramisgurnus; species Paramisgurnus dabryanus. Next base: position 15,717,396 of record NC_133360.1, on the reverse strand, counting down.
AGTGAAGCGTCGGAATAAAAAGCAAATATTCAGTTTGACGCCAAGTAGCATCAGTCCAATTAGAGGAAGTGAGGACACTTCCTCACAGATCTCGTCTTCATTTGCCATGCCTGCGGCTCATTAGTAAAAGCCCTTGTGTCTTCAGTCTTCTCTTAGTGCTTTTTCATCTCTCTGCTTAAAGCGTGCGCACACACTCAGTGATTACTTAGTGAAATAGTCCAGTTCAGAGCTAAATTAAACCCCATTACTGCCTGAGAAAGGATTGATGAAGATTTTGCCTTTACGACAAATTTGCATTTGTGGCACCGGCTGTGTTCGGAATTAATAACTAGCATACGGTATTCTGCTTACTGCGAAGTACACATGGTATATAGTGAAGCGTGCTATATTTTTGAAGAAACCGTGCAAGCAATATGCAATAAATAGTGCCGTCACACGACCTTGTTACTTTGCAAGTATACTCTGTGAGAGACATCAAAGTTATCTTGCATTTTAAAGGGCATCTATTATGCACATTTTTACAAGATAAATCTCAGTTGTGACCAGAATGTGTCTGAAGTTTCAGCTCAAAATACACTACATATCATTGATTATAGCATGTCCAAATGCCCCTATTTGGGGAGCAAACGCATGTTTTCATGTCTGTACATTTCAATGCAAATGAGCTACAGCTCCTCACTCCCTTACCAAAAGAGCACTTTCAGTAAAATTTTATCAGAATCCTGTGAATACAGTGTGAGACAATTATATCTATCAAATATACCAGTGCTCCCTAATCCTAGTCCTCGAGTACCACCTCCCAGAAAGTTTTAGATGTCTCCTAATTTAAAACACCTGATTGAACTCATCAGCCTTCTTCCAGAATGGTTAACATATCTGCCTTACAAGCTGATGAGTTATATCAGGTGTGTTAAATAAGGAGGCATCTAAAACATTCTGGAACGGGGTCCTTGAGGACAAAGATTGGGAAACACTGAAATATACAATGCAGAAAAACAAAACATTGCAATGTCAGCTTCTAAACCAATATTTTTAAGGCCTACTTCAAATATGGCGGTACATTGATAACTTTGAATCGCATTGCTCTCGGGGCTAGTTGTTATTTGCATGTTTCGTTATGAGACATGCAAGAACCAATGCAGTACAAGTTATCAACGTGCTGCCATATTTGAATTTATCTGAAGTCATATACATCTGGCACAGCATGAGGGTGAGTTAAGAACTGAAAACATCCGTGCTACTGAAATATAACAGTTTTTGACACCAAGCCAGTATTACAGCCGACTGTGGAATTCGGAGAAATATGACGTCAAAGTAGAACTGAAGCACCTCCCCGAATCCAAATACAACGACCACTTTTGTAGCCCCGCCCACAGCTTCGCGTGACACACGTGTCTCAACAATCAGTAAGCATGTCTTTAAAGATTGCCAAATGTTACCAAAATTACTTTTAAATAATTTTGAGAGACTTTAATTTTGACACGGTGATCTGTTATGATAGAGTAACTATGGAAACGATTAATAAAGGTACAACACTTAAAGGCTCTCTAAGCGAATATGTTCATCATCACTTGTTATTGATATTTGAACTGTTTTCAAACAAATGGAGCGTAGCTAACTCCTCCCCCTCCCTTCCGTGCTTTCGTGAACGCGACCAACCCCCACCCCCAAATCCTTCTTGGCATTTATTGGCTGTAAAATTTTGTTTTGTTTCGTGGTGCAGGTTTGGCCACTGTGTGTACATTGAAGTTTGTAGAGCCTGGGCTGTTTACAGAGATCGCGTTTTTTTACAGTTTGATCAGCTGTCAGGTAGCAAGCAGATAGTGAGGAGATGTGTGCTGTATGTAACAAAAAATGTTTTATTGTCTAAAACGCGTGAATTCGCTTAGAGAACCTTTAAAAATACATCTGTAATATAACGATAGAAATATACAAAGTTAGTGATGAGGAAGGACTTACCAGCCGCAATTTAGATTCTGATGCCCGCTTACTGTGTTGTATAAGGTAATTTTAGGCAAGTTGCGTTTTGAACGGTCCAACATTCAACAAAGCTTTTTTTAGCTCATATAACTGTGGTATGTAACGTTACGTGTATCTACAACACCTAACAATACATCTGTAATATAACGATAGAAATATATAAAGTTAGTGATGAGGAAGGATTTATCAGCCGCAGTTTAGATTTGGATGCGCGCTTACTGTGTTGTTTACGGTAATTTAGTCACGTTGAGTTTAAAGTTGTGTTTATACTTTACTATACGTGTTGTCATTTATGTATATCATATTTAGCACCCAGAATCTTTTGTGTGTCAAACATATATGTGTTCGGCTGCTATTTGTACACATTAATGTTTTTAAAAAATTCCCCACATGTAATGACGGGGAATGAAGCTGTCCAATCATAGCAGTGGGCGTTTACGTCCAGGTCTTCAATGCGGCCCGCCCCTTCAAACGAAGCTTTTCTCCAGAGAGCCACTAATCCATGTTACAAAATAGCGTATTACTTATTATAAAGCATTAAAATCGCCAAATTCACCGGCCCTTTAATTTTGACATATGAACCAAGAGACAACATTACAGTCTTCAGCCACAAGAGTCCCCTATATGCTGCTCCTGTATTTATGTAATTCAATGGATTCAGTGATGTGGAATGACGAGCCTGCGAACTTAATGATCGTTGGCTTGTTCTGTTCATTTAGCCTACTCAGCCTTCCAGGTATGTTCTGTATGCTATTGTGTATCGTATAAATAACTGATAATGTTACGTTGATGTAAGGACATCTATTCAGCCTGCTGTTCTGTGTGCTATTGTTCAGTTGAATAACTTGCCTTTCCAGATTAAATCTCTGTTTTTTGGCTTGGATTTTGTGAAATAATTTTCTAAATAAAGGCGACCTATATAGCAACGTATATCGCAGTGGACTATACGTTTTCCGTCTTCATGACGAATTTTTGATTGATGCGACTTATACTCCGGATCATCTTATAGTCCGAAAATATGCTATTTGTTCATTTTTTACTCATTTATGACAAGTCACTTGATTGGTGGACAAAAAGAAGCAAGGGCAACACTATCCAAGCGCGTCATTAAGTCCAGGCGCTCTAAAATTTCCTCCATGCTAGAGAGTGGGAACACCACACTCGCTGGTTTTAAACCCCCACGCTCCTAACAACCTCTCTAGTGCAAGGAAATGTCAAAGCTGTGCGCATTACAAGCTCACATGCAAGGAAGAGTCTGAATCATGTGCATTACATGCAATGCATGTTAATGTGAAATTATGATGATAATAATAACCATCGCCAACTATCGTCATGAAAGCCTGCTATTGGCTATATATCTGACGATTGTCGATACACAATACTTTTGTCTATTGTCACAACCCTAGAGAGAAGTCTCTTATAAGGGCCAAGTACTCTAATTATAGGTAAGCATTCAATTATGGGTAAATATCCCAACTCTTGACAGTCTAGTTAAACATCTAGTTTGATTCAATTCTCATTTTTTACTTTTTTTAAAGAACAGGTTGCTATGCCATTTTAGACTAGACTTTTATGAAATAGAATATCTAACCTTGAACCCGGAAATGCCCTGCCATGTTAGTCCTGCTGCCAGTGGAAAATATGGTACACGAACATACCTCATAAAACGAAACTTCCTGTCAGATGAACATCTGTCAGTACTTTGCACCTTTTAAACATGCTTTTATTACCGTCAGATGAGATTGTGAGACTATACCCCAATATGTCACATTTAAATGCTGTTTTAATAACTTTTAAGCAACTGAAATAAGTTGTTGTGAATCTTAAACAGATCTCAGTTCAGAGAAATGACCGGTCCTGTCACAGACGCCGTTCTGCTCTGATTGAGTTAAGCTAAAGGCGGGAGGCGCGTGCTGTTTGTTGTTTCCCATGTAAAGAGCAGCTTGCGTGGTGTCTCTTGCATCTGCAATGCTATCTTTTAACTGGCTGTAGCTAGCAAAGTAAGAGGAGGTTGACTCGCAGCACTCAACATGTGTTTTTTTTTTTCGCTTTGCAAGCTGACCGGACATGACATGGGGGCGTGGCAGCATCAACGATTCCATTTTTTAATTCGAAGTTTGTGACTTAATTTCGATCGATTTCTATTTAAAATTGAATTAAAATCGAAATCGTGCACCCGTACTATTTTTGGATTATTTGCCAACCTGAAAATGTAAGGTCAAGTTGAGCACATTGCATTGTGGGATAGAGTGTTTCAAGCAGCATTCACAGTATAGTACACACTATATAGTTCAGAAATAGTACAGCAGTACTCAAAGTAATAAAAGCAATAAAAGCGTCGGAGCCGATGGTGTAGTGGGCAGCGCTCCGACATATGGTGCAAACGCACTTCCGGCGACCCGAGTTCGAATCCCGGCTCGAGGTCCTTTGCCGATCCCATACCCCTCTCTCCACCCTCTACTTTCCTCTCGTCTCAAAAATCTACTGTATATCAATAAAGGCAAAATGGCCCAAAAAAATAATTATAAAAAAAAAATAAAAGCAATAAAAGCAGTAGTATGATACTCTAAACATGGCCACACACAAAGTATACAAAACATATCTGTGTCAAACAAGCCCATTCTACATGGTGCAAGCCGTCTAATCATCAATACACACACATATACAGTAAACATTCCAGCCAAAAAAAACTCTGTCAGACACACACCAACATTAAAGTGCAATTACAACCCAAACCACCTACCACAAACACATGCGCTTGAATACACACACGCTCAACAGGGGAATGCCAGGCCACACACAGAGACACGGATCCACCACAGCAGACATAAGCCACAAACCCCAGACTTCATCATAAAGATGCCTAAAATCCACTAAAAAGACTGTTATGGAGGAGTAAAGAAGATATAATGGGCATTGGTACTGTTGTTTGTGTGCGGGTGGCTGCCTGTGGGTTGGTTGTCTGAAGAACAGGGAGGACATTTGCAAGGTACGTGTGCTCATGGAACGGGTTTGGAAAGGGCAGGGAAAAACAAGAACTGCTGTAATGAGAACCTCCGGTCTAAAGCCCTTCTGTCTGCTGATTAGAGACCTTTTACACAGAAAACCCCAAACCTAAACACACGCTGGCAAACACGCACACAAGGCATGCGCAGAACATGTGCGACTCGGCATGCTCACACCATATGAGCCTGCTTTCTTTGTTATACAGTTCCTGCCCGGTTCGTATTTCCTGCCGGACCATACTCTGTAACTTGACCTCGGTCTAAGTGTGTTTCTCACAGCACAGCAGCCACACACACCCAAACACACCTCACCCTGAACCATCTTGCCAAATCTCTTTCCTATCCTTTAATCCAACATCAATCAGCCTCCAGACACAAATTACGAGAACTAAAATTAAAATCTAAGCCACACCGTGTATAGCTAAAAGCTGTCTGTGCCTGTCTGGTACACCCTGGCTGCATCCAAAAGCTGCCTTTGGAAGCATCATTCCAAGGCAGGAAGGCATCAAGGCATGTCCAAATCCAATGTTTGCTTTACTTCCTGACTCCTGTCCTTAGATACCTTCATTATCATGTCCCACAATTATATGCGTGTGTGTGTGCACAGGAAATGTGATTGGTCAAAAATAAAATGCCGGCTGGAGCAGAAAGCACACCCTGTGTGCCTGCCATGTTCAACCGGGGAATGTGACCGGCTTATGAGAATTGCTGCGACCCCAAGAAGGCCTAAACTTTGACATCTCAAACTTTTTTGCTTGCTTTGTTTAGCAACAAATTTAATAGTCAAGCTGTTAACCACCTATTGCTATATCAAAATGTTTGATAAGGAGGCAAGTGTGCATATATGATTGCCAGTGGGACACTGGATTTCCTTCAAGCCCAGACACAGGGTTCCCACACCTTAGTAAACTTCAAATTCAAGGACCTTTCAAGGACTTTCCAGGTCCAATACACTCAAATTCAAGGACTTAATGTGGGGACACATTTCGAGTGAGAGCAAGGTTACATCGTGTTACCTTTTAAGATACATTGTTACAGTTCCTATTCGAGGGAACTCACACTGCGTCACTGCGGTGGCACTTTAAGGACGCCTCCAGGGGTAAGTGCGTCTAAATGTGTATATCAAATTCAACCAATGGTGAGGCTTAAAGACAAAGACAGGGTGATGCGGGAGCCAGGAAGTATATTTCTATCTGAAATATTGCCACGGACGGCGTTACAGGGATGCAGGAAGTATGGCAAGGGAGACACCGCGTTCCCTTCTCAGGGAACAACAGTTACATACGTAACAGAGACGTTTTCATGTGTCAAACACAACTATGCAAAAAAGCATTTTGGTATGAATCAACATTCGCATACAGAAGATATAAGCATTTAAAGCGAACAGTTTAACGTGTGCTTAAAAATTCTAGAATTTATATGATATTATCCTACACTACAGGAAATAATATGGATTTTTTCCAGAAAACTTCTTTCATAAAATAGATTCAAGCACTTTCAATGACCTGTATCTATGTGGGCCTAGAATTTTTTCCCCCAGATTCACAAACTTTCAAGAATTTCAAGGACCCGTGGGATCCCTGCAGACATTCCCAGTTTGGTGCATGTCAATTATAGATACATGCAAAAGCTAAGCTGTATTGATCATAAATTGGCTTGCGCCAAACTAAATTTCCCATCATGCTTCAATAGCTCATGTGCATCCTTTGCTCTACATGTGCTGCTTTAGCACTCAAAGCTTCCTGTACGCGTAAGGAAATTGAATATGAAATTGCCTAACACATTTATTTTATTCAGACTAAAAATCAATTGAAGGCACGCACAGTGCAGATACGATTTCCGCATTAACCTCAAGAAGAAACTTCCCAGGATGACTAGAAAGTAACTCTCTAAGATTACATTACTTTACTACTGTATACTGAATTGTGATTCAATTACACATAATCTCCGGAAATGCAATTCAGTTAAACATACAGTATCTAGAGCGAAGTCTGAATTTGTTAAAATTACGTAATGGTAATGCATCCAACAAATGGCTCCTATACTAATTTGATAACAAGGAGCGTACAGGTGTTTGGCCCTCTGCATTAGACTTGAGCCAATTTGTTTTTGTTTTACGCACCAGCCAAGAATAAATTAATAACTAAAATAATATTTAACGTTTATTTGGTTATATAAACTTTATCTGGTAAGGAACTGCTTAGCTGTTGGCTTCAGGGGAAGATTATGAGCAAATGCATCCATGACGCTACAGGCAGTAGATGTTGCCATAAGAAGGACTGAACCCTGTTTGTACAGAGGATTTCTAAGCTTATTTAACCAAACTCTGAAGGCGGGAACAGAGGAGACCAAACAATAGGAATGTGAAGACTCTGTGGATTTGCAGATTCTGGAGTGCGGAATCAAAGCTAGAGCTGTGTGAAGGCATGCCAGAATAAGGAGGGGTGCACGGATGTGCAGCGGGGGCATGGACTACTGAAGTAGATGCCAGGACCTACCAAAAAAAAAAAAAATCACATGCAGGTCATGCCTGGTCTGGCCACATTCCTGAGCCTCAGAGTGCACATCAAATACAAACCTACTGAATCAAAGGTGCATGTGTGTGCAAGTGTGCATTTTGAGAAAGTGGTGGCCCCTTCATTCGAAAACCGAGAAAAGCAATTCCACCGCATACTAAGAACATTTCATAGCCTTCCCAGCTTAAACTGCCTGGATTTTCTAACAGTAACCAGTTAAACACGTTTTTGAGCTGGTTAGAGCCGATATACCAGTTTTCACCAAAATAAAATCTCTAAATCCAAGCTTAAATTATTATGACTTGGATTTTCCACCAGGGCTCTGCCTGGGTTAAAAACACTTGACATTTAACCCATCTTCCCAGGTTTCTTCCTACTAATACATTGCATCAGGAATTCTGCAAAGACGTCCTCCCATGGGTGAACTGATTAATAGTTTAAAAATACCTTTGGATAATATTGACATTGGACATCCTAGATCTTAATGAGTGTATGCATCGCTAAAAGGGTTGTACCTATGATACTGGGTCTGCAAAAACTGGAACTCCTCTTTTATACGATCCAGGGTCTCAGGGTAGGTGAGTTTTAGAGGTTGGGTTGACCCCGATGCTGCAGCGGCCGCAGCTGCTGCTGCAGCAGCCGACGCCGATGACCCAGGGGGTGGCTGCAGAGGTGCCTGCAAAAAAATGAGGTAGGGTTAACATCTACCAACTTCCTTAAAACATTAACCGCAATCAGTTAAAAAGCAAAGGGCTGCCACTTCTGATGCAAGACCTTGCAGTTTAGAACAATTTTGACACTAGTAATAAATCTCAAGAAATTTGCCAAGTAAGGCATTCTGCAAAATCAGACAATCCTAGTACTGATGAGAATCATTTACTGCGAACATGGTTTGAGCAGCACTTTGCATAGAGGGCTGTGTCACTGTGCAAGACAGAGATTGCTGTGCATATAGCAGAAATGAAGGACATTGATGAAAGACAAGCTCCCCAGAATGAGAAAGAGAAAGCTATGAAAGAATCAGAGAGGATGGGGGTTGGGGTAGTTCCATGACATAGGCTCCATTGTAAAGGGATAAAGCATTACAGACAGATGCATGTCTATATTACTATGGTTGTGGGTGTGCTAAGGATGGGGGTGGATTAGGGTGAGGACCAGGCTCGGTGCTAAAATTAAGACATTTGTTTAAAATTACTCATGGATTAGAAGAGGGTACAAGAAGGACCACCCCAACAGCGAGGGACCCCGCCAAGCCAACCGAATCCCACTGGCTCCAGCAATTAGAGGAGCTTGGCCTTAGGGTAACATAGACAGACAGGCAGACAAAAGCCTATGTGCCATATAGTAGGACCTGTCCGTCCATCTATCCATCCTGAAGCATCTCAGTCGATGAAGGTTACTTGCGATTGTACCTTGTTGAGGTTCTTGCAGTTCTTTTAATGAGCTAAAGGAGAGGAGCACTAATAGGGATATGATTAATCAAATGTGAAACTGCCTATTACTTCAATTAGTACGAAGCATTTGGTTTTGACGGTTGTTGCATTTACTGCCAAATGCAACTAACCATCGGTAAAGTGTCATAGGGTATGAGCGTGTGTGACCCACATCGACATGGGAAAAACCTTGACCTAGCCAAGAGTTAATGTGAAAAATTAAAGCTTTTAAGCTTAAATCTTGTCTTAAATGAATAGGGGATATATGTAGCTAAAAGTATCAAATGAGGGTAGGGGTGTCTGTGGGTAAAAGGGGTCACTGTGTTAACTCTCTGGGGTCTTTAAGCTTATTGGCCCCCCTTGAAAGACATGCACTGACATTTGTGCTTTTTTCAGTTGCTTATAACAGGCTTAACACTGTGTTCAGCACAAACTGGGCTACAATAATGTATGAGCAACATGCATGTTCATGTTTGTATTTTTAAGAGAAAAAATGTTTGTGCATGGTTTTTGAAAAATCTACATTTTTGAGTCATTGATGTAAGGCCATAAAATCTACACAAAACATGTTTTCACAAGACTTTTCAAAACTGGATCTAGCAGTCTTAAGGTTTTACTTCAAAATGATGTAAAAATCATTCTGCCTACTAGTTCACATAAAACAATATATTGATTTAACATTTCTAAGACACTTTTTGCTTAGAAAGACCAAATGCGAGGAGGTGTGAAAGCTTATGAATAATCTATGATTGACACCTGAGGAAACAAAAATGTGCATAATGAGCTGCATAATGAGCCTTTCACATGTAGGTATGTGAGAGGGAACTACAAGAAAGAATTCAAGGAATGTACTTGTTTTGCTAAATAAAAAAAAACATTTGAATAATATAAAAATATAGCTATAGTAGTCAATGCGGATATCTGTACATACAGTCATATCTGTATATATATTGAAATATTTCTATAAGTGTACCTTATAGAAACCCTAGTTTTACTAAAGAAAAAGTATAGCAACCATGTTTTGGCTAAATGCAATTTATATAACCATGCGTTTCATAGAAATATCACAATTAATAATACCACTCATAGAAATAACCTCTGTGTGGTTGTAGTGAACTACACGAGGGGAAAGGAGCCCCTCGGACTTCGCTCACGGGAGACACAATGCATTGTTAGTGTCTCTAACGAGCTCCTCTCTCTAGCCCTGCATTTCAATCTACTGTCCAGATCCCCAGACTCTCACAGCTCCAGCCTAGCAGGGAGCGCACACACATCACAATTACTCCTCGTGAGCCAAAGAAAAGGCTCTGGAGGAGGAAGGCCATTTGATGGGGAGGTGGGAGGAAGGGGGAATGACACTTGGCTCTATTCCCTTCATCCTCTTTATCTCCCCTCTCTCTACCCCACCCAGCCTCTCACTCTGATATTCACCTCTTTTTAATGAATTTTGTGTACAGGTGCAAAAAGACTTCCGGAACAGGGAAAAGGGGGTGACAAAGAAAGCGGGCCTTTGCTGAAAGGGTAAGTGCAAAGACCTAGTCGCACAGAGCTTCTCTGGAGGCTGAAAGTTTATTAATTAGACATTTTTGTGGCTCTGCATTGGGTCCAACCTCAATATGGCAGCCATTTTGATTCAAAGCCCCAATAACCCATTCCTTGGGTTAAATCGCTTCATGCTAGTTTCTTGACAGTGGTCAGAACAAATGGATCACTTGACCTTGACAGTTTCACAATAAGATTTTAACCTCCCACGGCTTTGTCAGAGCATCAACGGCATTGTGGGACACAGTAATCTGTATGTCACCAAATCACAGAACACCAGAGTCGATTAACCAATTAAACCTTCCTGATTGTGCCAAGGTCATGGCTTAAACAAGAAAGTCCGTTAGGACTTTAAATACATAATAATCCCAAAGAAACCCTGACGTGACACTTGGCAGGGAACAGCCCGGGATATAAGTAGGAGTCATTTGAAAATTATAGCCTGAACAGTTTGGCTACTATTAAAAGACCAGAATGCCTACGTTATAGGCATGTTCAATTCTATTTCTTTTTCACGCTCACACAAGTCTTGGAAAGTGTGAGCATGCATGCAATGTTTTTATTTCTTTTCCTCTAATTACATGTTGTGTCGCATCAAACCAAAATTATCTACCAAACCCTCCTGCCCACCCACTTACTAAAACACGAACAAGGAAGACCACAGCCAATCATACACACAGAATTGTTGCTTCCATGCCCATTTTCCTATCCAAACCACAGCTTCTCTCCTTCTGTCAGAGGTCTGGCTGAGGGACATACATGACTCCCACATGGCCTACATCCGAGAAATGCCACAAAGCCTGTGAAATGCTGTGGCCGGCCATTATGACCAACATCCCAAAAGCTGTCAACACGGTGGCCTAACCTTTGATAAAGCCGTTTCTTTTTTCACACACAAATCACTTTGAAAGAACTGACCACACACTTGCTTGTGTTCCCATTCCCAGACAATAGCAGCAAAGTCTAGTTTGGGATTCTCTAAACTTTCTTATTCTTTGCCGAGTTCATTTTGTTAAAGTGAAGCAGCGTTTACATTTTAAAAGGTCTTTAAGTTCACTATTTATCAAAATGAAACAATCACATAACCATCCAGCCATGGAAAGATAGAGGATTCCAAATAAAGACAATAGGACTGACTTTATTTTTGAACCAACTACAGAAGAACTTGTTTTAATATGCACACATGATTCCAAGGAACCAGGCGATGTCTTCTGCAGAAACATTTGAAGTTCAGGCAATCTATATGAAATATCCCTCAACTACAGTGTCAACAACCGCCACCCATTTGCATTTTTAAGAACCTCCCCGGGAACCTGACCTAGGCGCGGCCTTGTTTCATTGATTTCGTACTCTCCTGCAGCAGCAAGCTTTATGGAATGCCCCAGTAATCCCTTACTCGTGGGGGGAGGTGGTATGGTGCCAGGCACCTGTTTCATTAACATCACACATCTTTTCTCTTCCCTCTCCGCGAGCTCGTTATTCAAATTTCCCCGCTGTCAGGATACATTAGCAGCACCACGATGCTGGCTTGTCAGCTGTGGTAATTGCTCTAGGTGCTCCTTTTATGAGGTAACCCGCGGTCTGTTTGTTCTTTCTGTTTTAAGAAATTCCGCACTTTCTTCCAATGACTTTTGTAGAGCTGGCACCGAATGCTTCTGTTCACAGCTGAGGGTGCCAAGGCATGTGCCACGGCTGGAATAAGCAATGCCCTGACTTCCCTCGGATTTCCCTGGAAGGAAAAGGCTGGGGGCATGGGAAGGTCACAGGAGTGGGAATATTGACAAATACCTCACATAGGAAGGATGAAAGGTGCTCTTCTGTGGGGGACACCCTAACTGTAAAAGATCTTTCCAGGTGTCAGTAGGTAAACTGCTGAGCGCTTCAACTGGGCAATTAAAATGAAGTGATATGCAGCATACCCAATTTTCTGGCATTCGTCATGCAACGTCGATTTACAGATTATGTATAAAATTGAGGTCTCAAAGTTGAATAGCTATTTAGTGGTAGTTCACATTACTTGTGTAGCAATTAGCAGGTGCAAACAAATTGTTTTTTTGCTTAAATTCAAAAAACCTTACATAATCACATCAAATACTGGCATGGATGTATCCTATTAGTCAAAAGTCAAACTGTGTACAACAACCACTTCTCCATTTATTGTTAAAAGCACTTTAAACGATGTCCTGGCTAATACGCATGAAAAATTACTGTACTGGATAAGAGGGAAAGTGAACAGAGCTTGTTGAATAAAGTCACCAAAATAACCACAACAACAACATTTCTATTCTAACATGATTATTTTAACCCAGTTTAGCTATAATAACCTTGCTCACACATTGAGGAATGTGTGCGTTTGCTACAACAAGGGATATTTTACTAATTTTAAAGATTAGGTCATATTAAATCTCTTCTCGTTTGAATCTACCCAGTAACGCATGGTATTATAGGACTCCTCAGCCAAAACCATTAAGATGTTTATGTAAAGACAATGACCACAAACTTAAACCTATTACTTGGAACGTGATGGAAGATTTCTTTCCACATTAAGAAAGCATGTAGTGGATTGGTCTTTAAAAAGCTTCTGAAATAGTCCTGGCCAAAACACAAAATTTTCACTGCCCAACCACCAAGTCATGTTTTGGGCCGTTGAGCTCTTCAAGGCGAAAACCGCTTTGAGCTTCCAAAATCTCTATCCTGGGAAAACTGGTTGGACCATTCACGTTTACTGACGACATAAGACAGGCAACCTGCTCAGTGTAGAGTACAGCTATAAAGGGCGAAAACCCTAAATACTTTACTGATGTATCGCGCACCTCCTTTAGATCATGAAATTGCACACCCCAGTGGAATCTAATTTCCATCCCTTAGGAAATGAATGTCAAAGCATTCTTAGAGAAGGTGGGGGGTGATGGGGGAGGGGTGGATGATGACTGTAGGGAAATCTCAGGAAGGATAGTTTGAACCTTTTTAACAGTTTAATAAGTTTATAATGCGTTTAGGTGAAGACCAAAACCACGTCCATTTAAAGGTGACCTACACACGCAAAGAATGCTTAAGTACCAAAATTGAATGACAGAGCAAATCAAAATCTAAATTAACATAGATGGCCACATTGAAGGTTTAATCAAACTGTAAGAATTCATAACACAAATATAAAAAGGATGAAAAGGCAGTGCACAGACACACAAATAAGACACAACTCCCAAAATAGTACAATTCACAGCAACTCCTTGAATTTGGTCAAAACAGCTATACCCAATGCAGAAAGGGGGTCAACAACAACAACAACAGCAGCAGCAGCAGCAAGGGAAGAGTTACCACTGAAGGTTATGTTGTAAATAAGTACAAACTTTACCTAAAGCAACACATTCCATTAATTCAGTGTCTATTCGCGTAACCGATTAATTAATAATACCGATTAATCGTAAACGATGGATAATAAATTAATTTAACCCATCTCAATTCAGTGTAACGTTAGATGGTTTTAATCCAGTCATGCTTTACTCGCACTACTCGACCAACTAACTTACAGTTATACAATCCACGTGAACGTTTCCCCGAAATGTTTAGACAAAGAGTGTAAACAAGCTTAATTTCAAACGTGAAATACATTGAAACGCATTGCGCACCAAGCTCATACATGGAGTGTGTTAGCAACTTACCGGTGTTCGATTCTGGGGAAACATTGTAAATAACGGGTTTGTTGAGGTTCGGGTCTCTTCCAGGTTTGCTTAAATGTAGTTTGCGCGTCTCAGAAGAACATTTGGCCCTGTTTCAGCGGCGCCAGGCTCGCCTCGCTCATTCCTAGCGCAAGACTCCCTTTGTTCTGCTTTAACGCGCAATATAAGATGCTGTATGGAGTCCCTCGACGCGACGCACCTCGAAATATCAGAATGCACGCGCTCGGCCTTCACAGCTCCCCCGCCCTTGATGTGCTTTACTGATGAAAATAAAAAAGAAATGAAGTGGCTGGCCGGCAATCTTGCTCCTGAGACGCGACGCTCAACGCAGCCGCGGCTTCTTTTGTCTGCTGCTCTCTCTTCATCCGCTCCTTCCTTTCGGGTCCTCAGCTGTTTTTCAATGGGACATGCGAGTTGTTTTCTTCAAGTGAAACGCATGCCCCCCCGTGCCAAGAGAAGGGGTTTGGCTTGTGGTAACCAGGAAAGGGTTAAATTCTCATGTTACACTCTTTTTAGGCTGTGGTGGGAAGAGGGATCCTTTAAACGCATGGGTTGTTTTGTGCAAATTATGTGCAAGGTGCAAGAAAAATAAATGTATCCACACACATATATACATATACATAATAATTAAAATAAGGGCTTTTGTTTTATTGTCCTCTTTAATGTTTATAAAATACACTGTGGGTTATATATAAATTTTTAAAGGCTATTCACACCCTAATTTCATGCACAGGACTTGGAGATTTTCGATTGAAAAATAAGGGCGCAGCTAACTGTACAATGATTGAATGAAATCTCCACGTGGGGTTTGACCCAGCTACAATCAACATTGGCGGAGGGAGCCAATCAGCGCCTGGAATGCCCCACGTGGGGTACGCTGACCGTTCGCTGATTGGTTTGCGTCACGATTATAGAACCCCAACGTCAATCAAGCGTTGAGAACTAGCAAGAAAACCGTTTAACTCTTTCGGTTGCCGCGCTGGAGAGATTTAAATTCAAGTCCCTTTGTGATGTAAAACAGCTTTTTGTTTGTTTTGTATTATTTTTAATCACGTCGCATTGTTTCAGGACGCACACAATGAATGAGCCGGCTTGTGGTTTAAAACGAGGGGTTGTTTCCTATGCAAATTGCACCATTTTGTTTGGAGCATCAATCTGTTTATGAAATATCTCACGATTTGATGATTCCTGAAATGCACCGACATTCATTTTTGATCTTTGATCCACATGAAACAACTCTTCAATAAAGATAACAGGCACCCGGGGCAATAAGAAGCAGTGTGTGACCTAATTCAAATCTCTTGTGCACCGTGTCAGGGAATACATCTTAATATGCCCACAAAGCATGATGATCACTGAGGAATCTGCTGGATTTGAGTCAGCACAAATCTTCAGATTTACTTATGTGACAAGACAATTGCAAGGTAAGACAATGAGCACCATTGTGACGCATCTAATGTAAACTGTAAACTCCCTTGCAGTGTGAAGAAAATGCAGGAGACATTTATTAGTATTCCAGTGGCATGACCCCTTTAGCTGGGCTCATAATTAGAGAGGCAGATATTGAAAAAGCAATTTTCCCACTGTAGAAATCACTACCTGGCAGCAGGGCTGAAATGCACAAAGAAAGGATGCGGAGGAGGAGAGAAAATAGTGGAAAGGAGGAATATAGAGGGATCTGGTTAAAAGAGAGATACAGATTTAAAGGATGTATGGGGATTGAAGGAGGAGGGGCATTATTGCCATTTTCCCATGAATTTTAATGCACGAGACGGTCTGCTTCCAGCCACGGTGGTCCATATGTCTAGGAAAAAGTCATAAGAAAATGACATATTATAGAGTCATGCTGCAGGATGTCTGATGATGTTTGGTGTGTGTGTGTGTGTGTGTGTGTGTATGGAGAGAGTGAGAGAGAGAGAGAGAGAGAGAAAAAGCTTTTCTAAAGCTCAGATTTCACAAACGTTTACAAGCAACAGCAATGTTTTGGTTCAGGCAAAAAAAAAGCTTTTGATACTTTTGAGCCTAGAAAACCCCAGAACAACATACATTTCTTTATCTGTATGGTTTTATTTTATTCATTCAAACTTGTCAACCCTTTTCAGATGGTCAACTAAATGCAGCTCACACAATATTTTAACAATGCATATTCAACTTCACCGTGCATAAAAAACCCCAAAGAAAATGCAAAAAAATCAAGAAACAACAAAAGCATGGGAGTTTTTAAATAAATACATCATATATGACCATGCATTGCACTTGTTTATGCACTGTGCTACTGTGCGTGATATTTAGTTATTTATTTAGTTATATATTGCGAAGAATATACACGTTGTTCTTTTCAATAACACAAAAGGGTCTATAGTGATCAGCAGCTGTGGAGCAAACCATACATTTACTATACTATTTTTCATAATGTGTGATTTTGAAGGTGGCTGTATGTTTCGTGCACAAACCGAAATACATATTTCATTGCAAACACATCTGCACACATGCACCGACAGTAGCATCTTTACACCCTACACTATATTTAGAGCAGAAATTGTTGCTAATTCAGTGTCAGAGAGAGAATTTGTTTGCATTTGTGGTCATACTTTGCTTTGGTGTGGCCCTTGAGGTTTCATTTTGGTACTTGACTATTTGCATAGTTAGTGTTGCAATAAATGCACTTACAAGACGCCGACCTTGCTAGGCAATTACCTGCCAATAGAATAAATATTAATGTGAATAAAAGCCAAAAGACTAAACGCATAAGCCATGCAAAAAAACCTCCAAAATAAAACCAAACAAAGAAACTGCCTGGCAGAATTTTACAGAAAAGTAATAATGAATGTATGGTATAATGAAGGTCTCTGGCCTCCCAATGGAGGCGTGCGAGTATGTTGCCTGGCCAGTAGGAGGTTGACTGACAGCTAGACAAGGCTATGCTGTTGTTGTGATGCCTCTCTACGCACACACTTTACACACAAACACACCCCTTGTAGACAAGTCTCATGTCAGCGCAGAGACGGCAGGCTGATTTATTGGACTCTCCTCCCCTGGGAACCCCCCTTTCCATCCCCCACCTCACCTCCCCATCCATCCATCCCTCCTCCTCTTTCCTGTTTCCCCAGGGGGAGAGAAGGGTAATGACCCACATCAGGAGCTACACACAAATACACACACACCATCATTAAAGCACCCAAATGCAATATCAAACCTCAAAAACACAAGATTCAGAAATTCCACTGCATCAGTTACTCCAATGGTAATTAGGTGAAACCAAAAGCTTATGATTCATATAGACTAAAAAGGATGCTTGAATATCACATATAACGGAAATCTAGAAAGCATACTTTTAATGAGCTGGAACCAAGTCTGTATATTTGCATATACAGAGATTTAGGTCTTAAAATCTATATTTTGCTTGCGGTTGGCTGCTTTCAGTTCATTTCTTCTTTTAAGACTCATATTGGCAAGGGGTATCATCTGCCCTTTACTAGGACTCTGTACAAAATGGATCCTAATAGGACCGGCTGTTATTTTCTTATTTTTATCATTGCATGTTATAAACCGATTTAAATGATATTTTACTTGTCAGATTGTTTATTAATATTTTTTTCTAGTAATTTTAATGTAAATTTAGCTACAATTTTAATAATCAATTTTATTTCCTTCTTGTATCATGTTGAATAATTAAACAACAAATCGTGACGAATATGCTTCCTAATTAAGGCGAAGCTTATAGTTTGATCTTAATATTCACTGTAGACTAACGTTATATACACGATATGTGTTCCGAGCTCCCCCTACAGGTTAATGCAAAAATCAGCTAACTTACATATTAAAATTTATAGAAGAGGCGTACAGTGTTATAAATACGTTCAAGGTGGGCGTGCAAACCTGAAAATTTGCCTTTAACGTTAATTTTTCCAAGAAGATGTTTACATTTTCAATTTTGGATACAATTGAATGGAGCTACAAATGTAATGCTAACTTCAACGAGATATCGCGAGGGTTTATGCTGTTCTCGCGATATATTAATTTCAGTTTAACTTTTAGTAAAAACTAAATTTATATTTTGTATTTATTGGCAGATATTGAAGATCGTTTTTATATGACTTGCTCGATTGCTGCCATTTAAACTCAGTTGAGAGAACAATTTTATCTCGTATGCACTGTACTTTTTAATACAAAATGTATTTTCTGTTTAAAAAAACTGCTTATTCTCTGCATTTAGACACAAACGAAGTAGCAATTATCACTTTCTGATGAGAGTCAAAATCCCTTCAAAGAAACATTACGACAAGATTCCATATACCGTGCACGTGGTTCTATGGTGTAATGGTTAGCACTCTGGACTTTGAATCCAGCGATCCGAGTTCAAATCTCGGTAGAACCTGCATTTTTATTCTTGACGATACTGTTGTATCGCAAATGTTAATATGCACATAAACTGATTGTGTTTGTAATGCTACTAAATAGTATTTACTATATCTTGCCATTTAGTTAAAAAAACTGTGTAGTATTTGAAACAGTATGGATCTTTAATAATAAATTAATTAAAATTGTTAATCAGTAAACTACATCTAGATATAATTGTAGAAATTAGGTTAATGCATATAAAACATCTTTATAATAATAATAATTTGTATATTTAGTAGGTCATCTTAGTATTTCTTCTACACAAAAATAGGCTACACGTTATGCACATTACAGTAATGTAAGTATAAAACTATGAGTAGTTTGGTGAATGTTATTTTCAAAATATATATATTTTCAAATGGTTGTCCTGAGAGGTTTACAGTTTTCTTTTAGCGGTCACAGATAAAGAAGTTTAAGTAACAACTCGTAACTGCCAAACAAATTCCAAGTTTTCAGAACGTAGTCACGTGACCATTAAGATGATATTCTTAAAAAGTCCACGAGGAGTCAGTATATCACATACGGAAATCTTTAACAAAAAGTATATTTTTAATTAAGTATTTCACTAACTTTCTAAACATAAATATGGCATTGGATGCATGCGTTTTATTTTACGTTTGTAAGAACGGCATTTTTTAAATGTATTTTGAAACATTTTACACAAACATAAATGTATAGCGTACATATTAAAATGCATTCAGGTAAGATAAGTTTAACAACGAGAATGCATTGTTATTGTAAACTGTTTGCTTTTGCTTAAGTATTTTACAAATGTTATTAAATGTTTTATTATTTACAGCGATTAAAAAAAAGTTTATTTTAGACAAAAAAGAGTTTTGCTAATTGTTAGCTAACATAATTCGCTGCGAAGTTTATCTACGTAACCCAAATCCTTGAACTCTCTATGCCCTTCCGACCAGATTTTTTGGCCTAAAAACTAAAATTTTTCATCTTTCATGACACTGTATTTCATACCCTCCGTCTTTGTTTACTATGTGCAGTCCGTTTGGCAGGTGAACAGACAGGGATTTTTCCACACTCGAACCACTGCTGCCCAGTCCAGGTGTTTCTCCAGGTTTGAAGGTAGGCTACTGTGGTTTCTTTCATCTCACAGAGCCAAATGTACTTTGCCACAGAATCAGCAGAGTTTCATTTTAAGTTCAAAGACACTTTTTCTCACGAGCCTGTAGGTTTAAGCTCTAAAATTCAGGTCAACTGGAGTATATGGGGCCAACTTAATAACTATTTATGATTATTTTTACAAGAATAATAAGATCATATATGAGACAGAGTCAGCCTAATATTTTTTGTGTGATTTACTGGTTTCTACATAAAATCATCCTACATAATAAAGAACTCTTAGTGAAAATATTACCTTGATATCTTTAATATTGAATTATTAAGTTCATGTCAAAGGTTGAAATCAACATGAAATCAAACATTGATGCTCCTAATCTCATAAATAGATTGAGACTTTAACCTGGATGTCATATATTACGAAATGATGTTCATAACACCAAGCAATAATGTGCAGAGTTTACGTTCACTCCCCTGAACCTGTCCATCATCGCCTTTCAAAAGCTTAAGTCACTATTTCTGCATTATAAACAGACCCACTAACCGCTTGCAAAATTTACAACCGGCCAATTTGTTTTGCACATCGTGTAATAACTCTGCACAGGGCTGCAGTGAATGCAAGCGACAGCGAGGGAGTGTAAATATATATAAACCCATCAGGCCAGCGGTGAGGATGGCCGGGAGCCAGGCTTCACTGACCCCGGGCCGAAAGAAGTGCAGCATTGTCTCTTTATGCGCTTCTGGCGTGGTGCATTTAAAAATGTACATGAGTCAGGGGGCAGATCTCTCCTGGATTATTTGCTTTTGCCGGTTTATACCACATATGAGTCAGAGGTACTTCCACTGCCATAGGCCAGGAGAAGACCTCCTCTGGTACACAATGAGCTCTATACAAAACATTACTGCTGACAAAAATCATCTTAAATGAGCTTAAGATGGTTTACTGGTTTTATTTGGGTAAAGCCGTTCTCCCAGTCTGTTATATGGTTTAGCTGTCATTTTTGAATATGTGAGATACAGCTTAAAAACCAAACAATAGACCATGGTGGAAGATACGTCTCTAATTTATGTGTCTGGCCCTGCTAGAAACACCAAGGTGGTGGGTTTAAATCCAAAGTTTGTAAACTTATACTACATTGACAAAACCTATAAAGAAGAATCAAACTGTGTGCTTTTATACTGGGCATTTGTGCAAACTTTATTACAATATAACAAAAGATGAAACCACACCAGACCAAAACCTCATATCATGGTTTTAAACATTATACTGCATTTAGGTTGTGGTGCCTCTGAATGTTTATTAGTAAGAGTGCAAAACAACCAAAGGAGAGATGTTGTGGGATGTGATGCTAAAAAAAAACTTTTGACTAAATATGTATCCACACAACAAACTCAAAATCAGCTATCGGGAGAATGACCAACAATACAAAGCCAAAGGGCGGTGTGAAAATTGACCTAGATTATACCCAGAGGGAGAAAGTTGGGAAATTCTTTTGACATCATTTAAATACCAAAAACCAATCTTGCATAAGCCAACAGGCATAAGGCCAGTTGGAACCCACAAAATAACAACTTGCATTTGAGGTTAAACGAAAGCAACACCATGCAGAGGAGCAGGAAGATTTCGTGCTAAGCTTAGGAACACAAGGGTAGGATGGAAGCATTGTTACTACCCCGGCTTGTAGTTATAGTGCTAGGGTTGGGCTTAGGCCCGCCCAGTCAGCACATCCACGAAAACACATCTCATAATTCTTATTATTTTGTATACAAGATGGCATTTGTATAATATGTAAATATTAAGAGAAGACAATTATAAAAGTGCCTAAATCTACATCAAGGGTCACCTAAAAGTAAACACTGGTTTTAAAGCAGATTGAGCACCTTCAAAAGTGTGATTTTAATCATGTTTAATAAAGACAGCAACATCAAAACTTGAAAGAGTCTTAAAAACTCGAAAGAAAACAGATAAAACATGTCGCTTTTCAACTGCTGACATTTTCACACTTGACTTCCTTTTAGTGAAGCAAAAAGTGAACAAAATGAAATGAAAACATTGTTTTTGCATTCACACCTAGACTTTAAAGTGGATTCAGATCTCATTTCAGAAAAAAAAAGGTACAAAAGTTGTCACTGGCAGTACACTTTTGTACCTAAAAGGTACATATTGTTACCATATCTGTACCTAAATGGTACATATTAGGACCTTTTTAAAAGGTACCATTGACAAAAAGAGAGTTCAGTTTGTTTTATTTGTTATAAGTTTAGCTAGACAAGAATAATATTATATAATAATCATTTCTAATGGAGGACAAAACCCTTTATTTAAAAAAAAAAACTGTGCCTGAACAAGTCTTTTATAGTCAGAGAGCTAACTTGAATAAATTATGAAGACTTAGCTAGTACTGAACTGAATGAAAAGTGTCAAACAACCCGTTGAGTCGTAATTTCCCATGTTGGGTTGTTTCAACCCAAATTTTTTCGTGTGTTGGGTTATTTATAAACATTTTCTGGATTAACCCAACAGCTTGGTTGGTCGAAAATAACCCAGCATATTTTAAGTAAGCAATAAGGTACGAGAGGGCGAGGCTGTGCTTAATTGTGAAAGTAACGTCTGAAGGTAGTTGTTGGGTACGATGCTTCGCTTTGTGCCTGCAACCCCTTCAGCCGTTACTTTTATAAAACGGTTATCACACAATATTAAAGTAAAAAAGAAGTTAAATCAATAAAAGCATTCCTTCCGCTAGAAAAAAATAGTCCCTGACCATCAGTGTTGGGTAAGTTACTCAAAAAAAGTAATCCACTACAAATTACTAATTACTACTTTAAAATTGTAATTTGATTACATTACTGATTACTACATGCAAAAAGTAATCTAATTACTAATTACTTTACTTTTAAGTTACTTTGACAACATCAAATGTAAAAAAAAAACTACAAAGTGAAACTGTCAGAAACAAGGACTGATAAACCCAAACGCAGTGTTAATGTGAAAATGTTTCTTGTAACATTTGAAAACAGTGATGATTACAGTGCATATTTGAATGCTTAAAGCTATTTTTGGTGTGATTTTGCCCCCTCCTAAAGTTACTGGTCATATAGTAATCCAGAAATATTTGTAGCTTTTATAAGAAGTTACAGATGTTTAACATTTCTCATTAAACATTCTACATTCATTAACATCTATCTATCTATCTATCTATCTATCTATCTATCTATCTATCTATCTATCTATCTATCTATCTATCTATCTATCTATCTATCTATCTATCTATCTATCTATCGGTCGCGGAGACAGAAACTAGTTTTAACACGTCGTCGCATTCGCGAGGGCTTTTTGGTCAAGTTAAAGAATGTTAATATTCATGTTAGTTTGTTAAATATAACAATTAAAAGTTGTTTTGGTAATTGTTTAAATAAACATATGATTACTTAATGCAGTGCACGCATTGAGCTCATGATAAAATAACATAGTTAAATCATGTTAACAAATAAAACCTTATTGTATTGTAAGTGATTTAAAAACACACCTATCGCTTCTGGCAGACCAGATGTCATCGCGCAAAGCCCACTCTGAAATGCCAAGGTTTTGGACATGTATTGTCTGTATTCCACTTGAAGGATCAACCACGAGCATCCATTTGCTTGCGTCTCCGACGAGCGAGTACATGACGCTGCGCGCATGCTCGTTAACAGACGTTGCCGTGCAATGGCAAAACGTCATTTTAAAATACATTTTAATTAATTTTTCAACACTTAATTTGTAACGCTAGTAACGTAATTTGTTGTCATTGGTAACTGTAATCAGATTAGATACATGTAAAGCGTTACGTTACTGCGAAAATTACAGGAAAAGTAATTAGAGTACAGTAATGTGTTACACAGTAACGCGTTATACCCAACTCTGCTGACCATGAACAACAAAGTTCTAGGTGTAGCTAAGTGTGCAGTAATAAATAAAACCGTTGGGTGAAGCGATCATAGCGTGTTTTATCATGAATAAAGCACAGCTATTGACCAATCAGAATTAAGGATTGGAACTAGCCGTTTTATGAAGTGAATTACGTTATTTGTGAAGTACCTCTGGATCAAAATGTATTTACTGGATGTGCAAAAAATTAACTATAGATGTGTTGACTTGTTTTACTAGCATGCAAATAAAATATTACATTTTTGCACCTATTATGCAAAATCCACTTTTACAAGATGTTTTGACATGAATGTGTATTGGCCATGTGTGAACAAAATTACCTTACAATGAAAAAAATCCACCAGCTTCTCAATCTCTTTAAACTTGCTATTTTGATTCTCTTGTTAATGTGATGTCACACTGATAAAGCCCTGCCCACGACCACTGACTGACAGTCCTGCAATAGTGAGATACTGTTGTCTCAGACTGTATTCACAGGATTCAGATCTATTTTAACTGAATGTGCTCACTGACTCTTGTAAGGGCGTGACGAGCTCTAGCTAATTTGCATTTAAAGGTACAGACACGAAAACAGCACATTTTTGCTCCCACCCAAATAGGGGCATTTTGGCAATGGTTAATGATCTGTTGGAAGTTTAGGCTGAAACTTCACAGACACATTTTGGGCACACCTGAGACTTATATTACATCTTGTAAAAATGTGTATAATAGGTGACCTTTAAAAAGTCAGAGTAGATTTTGCATGTAAATGTAGTGTAGATATACAAACTGCAAGTTCTCACAATGACAAACAGGCAAATTATTATTACAAATATTTAATACAAATTTAGACAAAAGCAACCAACAAGTTAAAACAAAAGTTCAATAAAGAGAGCTTTTTAAAATGTAAAAAATTAAAAAGACAGAAGCATGTAAGGCTTGCAAAAGCTGTAGTGGTATCTTACGTTTAAATTTTAAACAGGGGAACAAAATCCTAACAATTCAATTATATTATTTTCTATTATTTTGCAGTCAGCATTGGGTGTCCAAACCTGTTTGGAAGCTGGGCCAGATTAATCAAGTATCAGGATTGAAGCGCATAATATTTGGGGAATTAACAATATAAAGCTTTAGTAATATTCACCATTTAAATCACTTGGGTTCGTCGGATGATGTAAAAATATGCAAGCCATTTTGTAAGTTAGTTCAGCAAGATTTTGTATAGCTCAGTGAAAGAAGATTCATGCGTCATATATAAGTTCATATAAAACCTGGTCCAGCATACGGTACAAACCTAAAAAACTTGATTTGGTCCCCCAACATCTGGAATCCTCTGCAAATCATTTTGATTGAAATAAATTGATTAAATATATTTATATAAAGTCTTTCTCTCACACAAAAAGGAATGAAAGAGACGCCAAAGGTTTCTTTTCAAGGAGGCTGGTGCTGCAGGAGTATTTGTGAGCATGTGCAGTCTTGCTCCGCCCCCTTCCGTCAGTCCAGTGGTTTATGGGAGCTGTAGTGCGGGTATTCGGCCCCATTCACTCACACGGGTCCAGAATAGTTGTAATGGTTATTGTGCTCCCCCTCTCCCATATGTAGGCTGGGTTTCCTCTCTAAAGCCTCTCTTTCGGCTATCTCTGTACTTGAGCATTGTGGTAAAGGGCGAACCTTGAAAAAATCTGATACATATCTCACCTGCAAGAGATAGAGACCATTAAGAGTGTGAATCACATTCCAATGATATGTTTCAAACATTCATACCAGTGTTTCTGGTAGAAAATGATGCTAGTGTTGGGTGTGAGTCCCAAAAACACACAAATAGATCAAGTACACAGGAGATAAAGGTTCAACTTACTGTAAGAATAGCGATGAGCGCTCCCTGGAGGAGTCCAACTAGTACGTCGCTCCAGTGGTGTTTATAATCGGACACGCGGGTGTATCCTACGTACACAGCAAAGGCCACCAGGAAGAACTGGATGGTGGGTCTGAGGAGACGGGCCCATTTTGCGTTCAGTCTCGCCTGAACGTAAAACTGCAAGAGAGAGAGGAAGATGATATCTATAAAGTTTTGTTTGTAATGTTGCCATGCATAAATGTGCACAAAACCAAAACATTAAACGACATGGAGGGGTTTCATATGCACACCCAAAATATCGAACAAATGCCTTATAATTATGCCTCAAACCTTTACAATTATAATACAGTATATATAAAAAAAGGAATTTTGCTTTTATTTCAAATAGGTTGTAAAGTAGGATTTAGCATTTTGGGGGGAACATGCTGCGTTTGAAACGGCCTACTTGCATAATATATAGTAGGTGAAAAGCAGTAAGCGAGGCGAGTAATATGTCCAAATTGTAGTATTTGAAAAACATTAGGCGACCTACTACTTCCGGCAAGATTCCCAAGTGTTCATTTGATGGACACTTTACTATCCCGTGAGCCCCTAGGAGAGGAGTCATCCAATAAAGAAAAAGGAGAGGCTTTGTTTTATTAAAAAAAAAAATGTAAGCACTATCGCGGCTCTATTCAAATGCAAATATATTAAACAGCTGTCCCTTGTGATTAAATTGCGCTTGTTTAACGTCATTCCAGTTAACGACTAACTTATCTGTCACATGGCGGATGTAATATGTCCAAATTCATACTATCCATATTCATACTATAGTACCTACTGTTTTAACGGTTGATGAGTAGGTACTTCATCTAATTCAGTACCTACTGTCACAGTATGCAATTTTAGACGCAGGAATGATGCACAGTTGGATTGACAACAAGCACATTTAATGACAACATTTGGGATAACTATTAAACATTAAACTTTTCAATGCTTAATCTTAAAGGGACACTCCACTTTTTTTGAAAATATGCTCATTTTCCAGCTCCCCTAGAGGTAAACATCTGAGTTTTACCGTTTTGGAATCCATTCAGCTGATCTTCGGGTCTGGCGGTACCACTTTTAGCATAGCTTAGCATAATTAATTGAATCTGATTAGACCATTTAGCATTGTGCTCAAAAATAACCAAAGAGTTTCAATATTTTTCCCATTTAAAACTTGACTCTTCTGTAGTTACATTGTGTGCTAAAACCGACAGAATGATATTACGCAGTGCCAGAAAATAGTCCCCAGCTATTAGAGGTGACAAAGGGGACTATTTCCGGGCAGTGCATATTATTATCGCACCTGCTGCAGCCATGTTACGGCAGCAAAGTTCTTGATCCGGGACGTGCACAGGGGGTTGCTCAGGTTGCCCGGGCAACTGCCCATATGCCCTTCTTGCCTCGCGTTGCGTACTTTTACTTCGTTACACTGGGCAGCGTTCCTTCGTTCCTGTATTTTAATTAATTACGAAATTTGTATTTTATTTTTAAATTGCCGTCTAGTGTTTCTAGGACATTCGCAAATTAATAACTCGTTTGAGTTGATTCCTTACAAAGTATTGCAAATAAATGAGTCTTTTAAGTTAATTCTTAACAAAGCAAATTGGCCTAACGTTTTAAATTTGTTCGCGAATCAGTTTGAATGAATTGTTCAGATCGCTGCAAAAACTGAATCGTCTGATTCAGTTTTACTTGTAGCCAATGTAGAAACTCACAAAAAATAAAGAATGTTGGATGACGTGAATACTAATTTACTAATTTTTCAACTGAAAGCAACACTTCACACATGTTCCCGCATTATATACGCGCACCTTTTCGTCGTCAGACCCAGTTAAACGCGTGCAACCTACAGAAACACTGTAGCACAGATTGAAGAAAATCTATCGATGATTGACGTCTGATTCGCTGTATACTGTAGCCTACTGTATGATGTAAATGCTTCTCACAACACACACGTGACATGAGATTCACAACATAAGAAAATACAGTTTTGTCTAAAATTATTCAAAATGGTTAAAGGGATAGTTCAGCCAAAAATGATATTAAAGTAACATAAGAGAAAGATCCGCACACCAAGAAGCTCCCTTTCACATTATTTATTGGAGTGACGTTTAGGGTCTCTACGACCCTTCCTCAGCCGAAGGGTCGTAGAGACCCGAAACGTCACTCCAATGTAAAAGGGAGCTTCTTGGTGTGCGGATCTTTCTCTTTTGTTAGTTATATATTTATTTGATCCGGCACCCATATTTAATTTGGATGTGCGTGATTCTATCGTTTGGCCAAAAATTATATTTAACCCATGATTTACTCACCCCCAAGCTGTACGAGATGCATATGTAAATAATTTTTCAGACAAACGCATTTTTAGTCATTACATTTGGAGAAACCTATCAGTGACTTGATAGGGATATTGATAGGGATATTGATGTAGGGACTATTTCTGTGTTACTATTATTAGTAGCTAAAGTGATTGAGTGCTGCATTTCAGTGTTTTACTTCTTTGTGTATATATATTTTAATAAAGACCCTGTTATTCTCAGTCCTTAATATAGCCCGTGAGGTTTTTTTGGGAGGGTGCCCTTTTTTTAGGTCAGAGCAACTGCCCCTCAAAATTCCTGTGCACGTCCCTGTTCTTGATTATTACACCGGAATGAGAGTATAGTTCCTTGCCATATCTGCATAGAAAATCGCAACTTTTAATTTTCTGTTGATCTTAGTACATGATGTAACTACAGAAGAGTCCAGATTAAACTGGAAAAATATCGAAACTCTTCGCTCATTTTTGAGCGCAATGCTAAATGGTCTAATCAGATTCAATGGATTATGCTAAGCTATGCTAAAAGTGGTACCGCCAAACATCGGCTGAATGGATTCCAAAACGGTAAAACTCAGATGTTTAACTCTAGGGGAGCTGGAAAATGAGCATATTTTCAAAAAAAGTGGAGTGTCCCTTTTAGATTAAGCATTGAAAATGTGTGTAATGGATATCTAAAATGCTGTCATCACAGCCTTATTGCAAATCCAGATGTGCAGGTGTGAGTTTGGCACCTTTTTTCCAAAACTGTAAAACTTAAATGTTTAACTCTAGAGGAGCCTGAAAATGAGCATATTTTCAAAAAAAGTGGATTGTCCCTATTATATTTATTAAATATTATATTTTAGGGACTCTTTTATGAACTCAATGACCTAGCCTGGAACTAAGGACCAATTGTAATGTTAATATTAAACTGGCACAAATATTATTGCTAGAGCTGGTTTCGTATCTGATTCACATGCATGTCTTATCAGTAAAGCCGGTTCAGTGATTAGTAATAAACCGCTATCACATGCTTTCAGATGGAGCGGCAATTACTAAACAGAGCCGTATTTCACCGAAAGCTAGGCAAAATCATATTCTTAATCATGGAAGATCGTCTTCGAATATAAACGTGATTTTGCCTAGCTTCTTGGTGAAATACAGCTCTGTGTCGTAAATGCCGCTCCATCTGAAACCAGGTGATGGCGATTTACTACTTATCACAGAACCGGCTTTACTGATGAGACACTCAAGAAAATCGCAGGCGCAGCTCTAATTAAAGCCCACCCAAACACTGACTGATGTCCATGCTGGTCTTATTATCTTAACTTTATAACTGGATTCAATGAAAACGAAGACTCTAAAAAATACTTTGTAAATGAAAAGCAGAATTTCATTACAGGAATCTAAATACAATTTTGTACATTTTAAGAGTGGGACACATGTATGGAAAAAAATTATGATGGAAAATAAAGTTTAGATTATCTCAGAAGACTCTTATGTATGACTTACGCTATGTATATTACTGTATGTTTATAATAAACCCCATTACTCCGAGAAGTTTGCTTTTAGCCCATCAGGAAACCATTCTGTAGGAATGATGTAAAACCTGTCTTGACTGAATTTATATAATTTAGTTATAGCTAAGTCTTAAAGTCTTTCAAACAGGTTTAGCAAACAGACAGCCCCCGACCCCAACAAAACTTGATTGTACCACTCACCGCTAAAAACAGCATACAGTACATCCCAAAAGAGGAGTGCCCTGAGTAAAAGGATAACCTAAAACACACAAATGTATATATAATGTATACATAAAGCTTTGCTAGGTGGTACCATATTGAAGAGTGCATCAGAGTTTTTTACAATGTTTTTAAAAACATACCTGGCTTCAGTGACATCCCGAGCGTCGCCAGTGCAGTTGATTGTTGCCACGTACCCTTTGCAGACTTTGGGAGCACACACTGCCAAAAAGTTTGGCCGTGGTCGCCCAATTGTGTACTTGGCCATGTCTGTCAGTGATTGGCTTACAGCTCCGCCGAACAGGAAGGTGCCCAGCACCTTATAGATGGCTGCGACGTACTGATTAAAGGTAGAGTTGGATGAAACTTTTTTACTGTACACCAGGTACGCCTCACCTGATGATATCTAATAGGGAAACAAATAGAGAAAAATGTATTGTTTGTCTTTGTGATGGAGTTTTATTTAACATTTAATAAGAAAACAAGACTTTTTAGAGACGGTTTCCCGGACAGGGTTTAGATTAATCCAGGACTAGGCCTTGGTTATATTATGACATTTAAGTAGTTTTTACAAACATACTTTACAAAAAACAATACTGGTGGGCATTTTGAGACAAAACAATGGCACCGACATATCTTAAAGTAGTACAAAATGAAGAAGAGTTTAAACATGCATTTTAGTCTGGAACTAGGATAAGCCCTGTCCAGGAAACCCCCATATTGACATTATTAGAGTTGGTCAAGGATACGTAAAAGCAAGACCGACCATGCGTTTCAGCATATTTCAATATGGTAGAAGGTGTTGTTAAGTACATTAACATTAACAGAGTGGTTTACTGCTTTAAAATCTATAAAAATTGCTATTCACAACCAATTTTACATCCATAATGTTGCATTCCCAAAAAGGACTTCTTTGGGAATCCTAAATCCCAGATTTTCAAAGTCCCTCATTGTTCAGCGGTGCTGCGCATAATAAAACCCTCTGCTGTGCAAAGACAAGAAGGAAGACTTTGTTGAGGGTCACCGCGTGACCCTTCATGTGACATCATGGGAGCAATGATGGATGACTTACAATGATCACAGTACAGGTGATGGTAACCGCAGCCAGTGTTACGTGCGTGATAGTGTCTTGCCGTTTGGGGTAACCGATGCTCTCATCCTGGCAGTAGATGCCTCGCTCGTATGGCTGAGACACAATGTTCATGATGGTGAAGGGCAGAGAAGCTATAGGAAAGAGATAAAAAACAAATATAAATAAATGTATTGTCTAATGACGAATTATATCAAGAGAAAGAAGATAACATATTCCAAGTAATAGAAACAAATGTATTTTTTTGGATAAAATAATTATATAATGATTGTATCTTTTACTGTAAATGTTTACATAAGTAATGTTAATAAAAAAAATACACTAAGTTCATTAATATTTTAAGCAACATCATTCTTCACTGCTGGGATTTATGTTTGAAAGAAAACGTAAAATTCAGCCAAAATCAAACACTTCCCTAGACGAAAAATAAACACTGTCTAAAAGGTATGAAAATGTATCATGTTGCAATTAACTTCCACTTAGACAAAAAAGGCGTTTCCATGAAATCCAGACGCTATTTTTAGCTAAACCTGGCAGACCATCAAAGATTTTAATCTGAATTCAGTCGTGGAAGCTGTATTAGTGAGTCACGTGGAAATAGATTTGTCCCACAGCCAGGAGTAAATAATCTGACCGCACAATCTTAACCCAAAACACGTTGTGAGCCATATCACAAATATGCCAGTACACACCCACAGCCCAGACATCCTTGCCGTCACTTCTTAGTGGATGGACTGATGTGGTTGTAGATGCATATTCGTTTAATGACTGGAAATGTCCTTGGGATATTCGGAAACGTCAGAAAATCACTCATCGACCGTGTAAACCTGAGAACGTTTGCATTTCCTATAATTCCACTTGGTTTTGATAAAGTGGGAGAAGCTTGTGTTGTAATAATCCCGCATAGTTTTCCTGCTAAAATTTATTTTTTAGAACATGATCCTGTAGCTCACTTGGTAGATCATGTGTTACGGAAGAGTCATGGGTTTGATCCCAGGGATCACACACATAATGATGATGAAATGTAAAGCATCTGCCAAATGCGTAAATGTACAAACCCATCTAGTCCAACAGGTTAAATTTGAATACATGACAAAAATGGTTAAATTTTAAATTTGGGTTCTCAAGAAGCCAAAAGAAAACTTAAAATGGATGCCCAACATCCCACACAACTGCAGCATTGCTCAATTTCTATTTATTTATACTACTGCAGTGTAATGTTGTACAAGAGGACATATCTCGTTGGGCAAGTTATCACAAATTTAACTCTGTTCTTAATATGAGGGGTTGCTTTTACACTTTTAGAACGGATGTGTTAAAACAACACATTAGTGTTGATTCTGGGACAACACACTAAATGCGTTGTCCCAGAATCCACCCATCTCTGTGTTATTATTGATGAAACAACACATTTTGTGTTACTTTTAACACAACTTGTGTTCTATTTTAACACAAATGTAACACACAATTACACATGATGTGTTGAACTTGAAATTACACATAATGTGTTAAAAGCTTGACAAATGGCTTATTCTTCAGTACACTGGTGGCAGTATCCTTTCAAGTAGTACACATTTGCACCTAAAGAGGTCATATAAGTACCAAATGTATACAAATCTGTACCTAAAAGTCCTCCTAATATGTACCTTTTACGCCAAGATATGTATACATTTGGTGAATGTATACTAATTTAGGACCCATTAAAAGGGCACTGCCCCAGTGACAGTTTGGGACCATTTGTTCCTGTTTTTGTATTGTACACTGTAAGTGTATTGTCAATAAGGGTTACTTAAATGTACACATAACAAGCCCATAGTCAATCTCTATGAGATAAATGTCTCACTGCAAGTTAAAAGGTAATATTAATAATTTGAAACTCTTTAAACAGTACCGTTGGATTTCAGATTCACATAAATTATGTCTTACTTTAAAAATATATTTATAAATATTATGCATAACAATTGTGTATTTAGGTTCACTTATTCGTCTCTCATTTACTATAATTACATGTGTGCTATATATCTGCCTCATATCGGCCAATTGACCATACTGCTTTCTTAATATCGGCATCGCAATAAAAAAAATCAGTCCACCACTATAAACCACCTTCCATACAAGATTATAAATCAAAGCTATAAAACAACCAACAAACAAAACACACAAGCATAGAAATAAATTCTTTAATTTTCTTATCTTACTAAATTTCACTTTTAAGATAAATGTACAAAAAACACGTAAAAAATCATGGACAGAACTCATAAAACATTGTTTTGAGTTTTTTTGTTGTTGTAGTTATCTGGGTTTGTATTCATGACAATAGAGTCATAAAGAAGAGTCATAAAAGGATCTTAAGAAGAAGAGGTCTTTGTGTTGCAAAACAACAGTACAATGAATGTGTGAAATGACACTGTGTTTCCACACAATGTGGTCTGGACGGTGTTGATGCATGATGACAAACTTTGAAGTAGAAACATGCATTCATTCATTTAAACAATTATACATAGTGTGATTTAAATGTCATTGTGAATCATTGTAAAAGAAAGATCAGTCTTCTATCTAGGCCTATATTTCATCCAAAACATATAAAAAATTATAATTCCAAACACCACAGGGAAGTAACTTAACTTACACTAATAATGGTAAAAAATTGTTTAAATAATAATATTTTTCACACCACATGCAAGCGTGTTGGAAGCGTTTCCAGGCAAAATAGAATAGGAAAATGTGTTTATATGTCATTTTGTACACAAATACATATTAATTAATGACATTTTGATGTCTGAAGTCTATAGGTTGACAGAAATTCAGATATATATTAGGGATGCACAGATTTTTTGGGGGGGGGGCGATACCGATTTAAACAGACAACTTCTGGCCGATACCGATGCCGATATTAAACACTTGTATACAATACTATACAGTTGGTCTATTAGCTAGTTTATTTCTGCATCAAATTATTTTTACTGAACATGGATTTGATCTAATTAACATTCAACTCACCAACCTAATAAGAGAGGCACAAATTAAGCTAAAACAAATATAATAAGACAGCATGACAACCTTCAAAGGTGGTTTTTGCTACAGCATTTATTTTATTAACAACATTAACTCATTTATTTATTTTTTTTACATATAATGGATTTCTTTATGCAGTTAATTAACCTTTCTCGTGCTATTGCCGATATGCCGATGGTTTCAAATTCATCAAAAATCATAATATAACTAATATAAATATAATTTATAAATAAAAAAATTGATAAAAATCACTACATTGATCTAATAAATCGATTTTGAAATATTGCAACTGTAAAACATAGTCTATTTTGCCGTCAATACTGTTGATGGTGTCCTTTATCAGTAGGCTTTATATTTATGCCTGGTCTGTCGGCGGCCTCCCTCTATGTCACCTACAGCAGCAGCAGTGCGCCATCTCTGCGTCAGGCATGGTTCTGGTGTGTAAAGACAGAGAAAACGCGATGCAGCCGCCACACAACTGACACGCAACAGGAAAGCCATGCTCACGCCACGCAGCCAGTGTGACACCGACCGCATCTGTGAGTAACTTATGCGCCATTACCCGCAGTCAGGTTTATAATATCTGCACCTCAGATCTAAACACTGGATGTTATTGTCATGTTTCAGATCACTTTTTATTTGCATAGCTGTTTTCATCGCCTCAGTTTTTTAAGAGAGTAGAGATGCTGGCCTGTTAGCGTTAATTTCCTCTCCTCACGTCGGAGATGCGGGTTGTAACTTAGCTTTAAATCCAATTCCAGTTGGATATTCTTTCAAACCGTATGGAACAGGTATCCACGAACAGTGCGTGTGAAGCAATTTTTACACTGTATGCATAGGTGTGCATGCGCATACAGGAGAATGTAGTATGTTGCCCAGGAGATGCATTGCATTTTATCGCAATGCGCAAGTGTCGAAAGTCTGCGTACATGTACGAGTCAAATAAACGATGCTTTGCAAGGCTGTGTGTTCGACCGTGCACGTCTGTTCGTTAACACGCAAGCAAAACCTAACAGGACTTATATAGAGGTCATTGTTGACAAAGAACCCCAAACAATGAGTTTTATCATCCAATTGACATTCAAGGATCAAGGAATTAAGATCTGAAGCAGAGTTTGGATGCACTGTCCTTTTGCAAGATCAATACACTCCAAACATATAAACATAAATCCCCAATAAAACTGTGCTTTATTTTTTCTTTTCCTCTCCAGACTTTTGTTTAACTCTTGAACCACATTGCTGAAAAACTAAGACAGATAAGACTAAAAAGAAAAAGACTGCTCAACATTTCTATAGAAAATAGGAACTGTTAAACTAAATCAAGATAACAAGCAACACTAAGTCCAAAATATAAAACTCTCATCAGTTAAATGTATAAATATTACTCCTGTGAACTGTGATTGTGTACTTTCGGGAATTTAGGCAGCGTGAGCTACATAAAAATAGTGAACATGGCAGAGCTTCAAAGAGATTCAGTTCAAAGCCTCACTTGGCAGGTGTGAGCATGGTGGCAACACAGGACTGCAGGGAAATAGGCGTTAGATGCAAGCGACACATCGAGAAAGTCACAATTCACACCCAACACGTTGAAATATTAGGGTTACGTTTATGAGAAATTGAACCTTGACAGCTGCCAGAAGTCATTCTTCAACTATGAACCCAGAGTGAAAATTCTTCCATTTGAAGGTACAGGAAGTGAAATTTCCTGTTAAAGATTAAGGGACTCTATTTTTTACGAGTCTATACGCTGTTTTTCTTCCTGCTATGTGAGTACAAGCAATCTACTGTAACTGTTTAAAGCATAATCATGAAGTCCTAAAGCATATTTAAATGCAAAGCCATTTTAATATGTAAAGATAACAGCAACATATCAGTTGTCTCGAATAGCATACTTAAAGGTTGTACTATTTCTGAGGTGTCTACTATGTATAATAATCACTGTATGCACAATGTCTGTATACTCAGATGACATAACATTATGTTAAATCGTGCCTTATGCTACAGCATATCCCATGATGCAATCCACATAGCCTGATCCTCTTTTTCCAGGGTGAAAAATGTATTACTTAACTTTATTTCGCAACTGCACATGTAGTAACAGAGATATGCAACATTGATGACCTCACTATTTTTTATTAGGTCAAGTGCATACTGCACAGTATATAGTAGGCTACATAGTAAGTTAAAGTATTCCATGCAAAACAACAAACAAATGTTGGAATTGAACGCTGCTGAAAAGCCCACCACTCCTGCAGTCTCCGCCTCTTTATTTACGCTTTCCTTTATGTTTGGCACATCTTTCTCCTCCTTCACGAACGCTATAAATACAAAGGGCTGAAATGAAGTGTTGCTTTATTTAGTCTAAACTGATGTGCAGTTACGGTATGTGGAATAATTGGATGGCAATCTAAGTAAACGTTCAGAGTTTGAAATAGTCAAGCTCTCCCAAAACCATTAGAGGAAAGCCAGAGGCATTACTCAACAAATGCGCCAGTTTCATTCACATATTAAGCCTTCACCACAAGTTTGACGTAATGATGTACTAGTTAGATTTAGTGTTGGGAACTAACAAAAATGTAACAGTAAAAACAGTAGCTTAGCTGTTAGGGTAGCTTTTCCGCTAAATACTTTTTCCAGGAGGCATCTACACTAAAAATGACTTTTCAGACTTAAATTTTTAAGTTTAATCAATTTGAAATTACAATTAACTTAAACTTTCTTGACTAGTGAGGAGTTTCTATGGATTATAAATAAAGTTAAATTAGCTTAAGTTATTTCAACTTTATTTTTCATAATTTTTTGCAACTTCTTACTAGTCAAGAAAGTTGATTAAGAAGATTTGTTTATTTATTCTGGGAATGTTTTAAGACGTCAATATTTTATGTAATGTATTTATTTATCTATATTATTATTATACCCTTTTTTGTGTTGTGTTTTTTTCTCTCCTGTCTTCTCTTTTGTTTTGCTGGAGGCCGTAGATGGGTGATGTTAGGGAGGGTTTTACTGGGGTATTAACAATGTGGAACGGTTATTTTATAAAATCACTATTACTATGTGTTGTTTGATGTTCCAACCAGAAAAACCATTAAATAAAAATATAAAAAAAAGAAAAAAAAAGAAAGTTGATTAAACTTGAAAAAGTTTGTTCCAACAATGAACAAAATGCTATTTTTTTTGTCACTTTCTATTGCATGCTGGGCTTTACAGCCAAACAAAATAAGGCGATAAATTGAACATTTTCAATAATAACTCTCTTTCACATGTGGCATTGAAAACTCCTACAGTTAGAAAAAAAATCCTGAATCAGTCTCTACACAGAAGACCTTGTGTGGCACTCTGGATCACCTTCTTGCTATTAAATATTTAGTTACCCCACTGTTTGTCAGCATGTTTTATGAATTAATCTCATAATTGAGATCCTAAAAGTTTTTGCAGGATAATTCCAAACTTTTGGTTTTGACTAGACCACAGCCTGTAAAGGGAATGGCCTGTTTACTTATTCCCAGCTTTAACCTTCACCCTAAAGTGGTTCGCTGCCTTTCATTATCACACACCCTCTGTTTTTATCGACAGCTGTGGTTTTACCACAATCCAAGCTAGTTTGTGGGAAAGTCAACAAAAGCATTTGGCTTTTAACACCAGACTTGATCCAAACTGGCCTCATTTCAATAACAACCAAAACACGGCTTGTACGGGCCGAATCCATAACGGTCAACTGCAACGTTCCCACTCCGGTAGAAAATTAAAAGTTCTTGATGTTTTGTGGCTTTTTTAGGAGGTCCGTGGTAAGTGGTTTAAAAATACAACCCTGTCGCCCCTTAAGTGTGAGTTTTCAGGGCGGTCTGTCTCGACTGCACACCCTCGACTGTAGTTTGGCAAGGCCATCTGACTCATTTGGAAGCTATGTGCTGAGCGTACAACCTTGACAGGAGAGTCTGCAATCCTACTTCAAACCAGAACGCCCTCCTTTTCCCTCTATGCTTTCAACATACTTCTTTTTCTATCCATCCCAGCCCCACACCTCCCCGTGCTAATGCTAGCGTGCGACTTAAGACTCCTGAACAATTTATAACACTGTGTAGGAAACAAGATTACTGTCTGTCTGCTATAGGACACGTTTAGCAAATGTATTTTACCTAAAATATTTTTTTTGCTATAAAGGGTAACAGCATTATTATCTTAATCGTCTCGTGATGTGACCAATTTGTGAACAATTTTGTTGGTGTTGCAACTGCCATCTCGCGAAACCTTTCATAACAAGTTGTACCATGACTTGTAATATAATAAATAGGGGTTCATGCAGTCTGCAATTTTACCTTGCTAGCACAATCCTCTTATGCATGTCTCACAGACAGTTTTTGGGATTGAATCCAAATATGTGGCAATATGTTTTTAAAAGCGACAAAACTATGTCTGTGTCTCAATATGCATTCTTCAGCGATCTTGCGTCCTTGTGTTCTCGCTCTACTCTAACATTTTGTACAGTGAACTCATTGTCATGTTCAAGAAATCAATTTGAAATGATTCGAGCTTTGTGACATGGTGCATTATCCTGCTGGAAGTAGCCATCAGAGGATGGGTACATGGTGGTCATAAAGGGATGGACATGGTCAGAAACAATGCTCAGGTAGGCTGTGGCATTTAAACGATGCCCAATTGGCACTAAGGGGCCTAAAGTGTGACAAGAAAACATCACCCACACCATTACACCATTGCATTAATGAGAAATTGGACAGGTGTTCCTAATAATCCTTTAGGTGAGTGTACATTATTATCATCTGAAATATCTTGTATTATTTCTTGTATTTGGTATCTGAAATATTTATATATTTGCCATTACAAAATGACATAATAAAAAATAAAATAATGTATATAATAATGCAGATAATGGTATGTTTGTCACTTTATGAATGTTGTGATGTTGAATATTGGGAGGTCAGGTGACCAACAGGAAGATCGCACATATCTCAATTCTCCATTTCAGAAGCTGGTTTCACTCGTATATACATCATCATGTGGAAAATAAGGCAATTATTACTTTCATTTCATGGCGACTTTAATAAAATTATAGTTACAAGATCCACAGACGACATAACTATAACGCACTTAAGGCTGGGTACACACCAAAAGATTTTTTACATCTTAGAAGATTTTAAAATTGTGATAGACCACAAACATGAGAATAAAAAATCCTAGATTTAACCGTTTTGCTCCTATAGTGTGTGGTACCACCACACACCAACAGATTTTTAAACACAGGAAATCCCACAACATCTCGCGAGACTTCAGAATAAGCATTGTGGAAGATGCAGGAAGACATTTCGATTTTTTACAAGACATAAACATAAACATTCATTGCCACAAATCAACAAGCTGATCCTCAATCTCTGCTGTCCACATCATCTTCACTCTGGCCGTTTCTCAATCCGAAGGCTGTAGCCTGCAGAGGTCGCATATGCGGGCTGCATACGTCATGAAACCTGGTTTATTCAAGTTAACTGAGCATTACATTCAGAAGTCATAAGTATATTACAACAAAATATGATGAACTAGGAATAATAGTCAATTTTATAACTGTTGATATTCTGAAATAAGACAGTCTTGATGACGTATATGCAGCCTGGAAATGCGACCTACGGATTGAGAAGCGGCCTTTGTGCTGCGCCATGACTGCTTCCATCTTCCCTCATCTCGCTTTCTGATTGGATATGGTTTCGTTTCACATGATAATCTCAATAGCGTGCTCCGACGTTCTTCCGAGCAGGTTCGGACACTCTTAACACACCTCACACGAAGGGACAATCTGATAAAATAATCTCTAGAACCATCGCGATATTCGGGACATAGCTAGGATTGTCGGAAGGGGGGAAATCGGCCCAAAATCAGCCCAATTATCTTTTGGTGTGTACCCAGCCTAAGGAATATTAAAATGTTATATTTTTATAAATGCCAATTTTTTCAGTTGAACACATTTACATTCATTTAGCTGACGCTTTTATCCAAAGCGACTTACAATTGCTGTATATGTCAGAGGTCAGATTGCATCACTGTGTGTCACAGTGGATTCGAACAATACAATACAATGGCATCATGTTACAATTTTATGTGGGGGTCAACATAGTAAAGCACCAAAAAGCACATTCGTCAATCATTAAATGTAAAACAAAATTCCCAAATGGGTAAATAAATGTCTGAAGCGAAACAATACATTTGTTAAAGAAAACTGTTCATATAAGATCACAGCTTATTTAGTGATCTTTATTTCACAAAAGTACACCAACAGAGATCAGAATGGTAACTACTGTACAGGGTTTCCTGCAGAAAATTTGTTAGTTAAGGTGGTAGGGTTGTGCAGGTGGGCGGCCCGGGGGCGTGGCAATCAAAGGATCGGGGCGTACACGTCATGATGAAAATATTTTATTTAAAACACTCAAATAAAACTCAATTTTGAAGAAACTATGACAGAAAATGAACACATACTAGATTAGTAATGAATTAAATGTTTTATCAACAGGCTAGTTATCCTCCAGACAGTGATGGACCATGTCTTTCTCTCATTTCGGCCATGTGGCGTTTGGTGGAATTTTTTTTGGACGACCTAGTTAAGGTGGTAGGGTATCCCAACTTAGGTGGGCCGCCCGAACTGAAAAGTGCTGCGGGAAACCCTGTACTGTAAGTTCAAATATGGCGGCACTTCAATATTGTTGAATCTCATTGGTTCTTCTTATGCGTCTCATTACAAATAATCACAAGAGATGAGAACCAAAGAAATTAAACTTTACCAACATGCTGCCATTCTGGTGAACTTCTCCTTTAAACAATTACTAGAGAAATATGGATTTGTCCAGGGATCGTATGATTTTGGTTCATTCACACTGCCAATGAATTTCCGGAATCTATGCGTGCATGGACGCACATAGTGTAAAGACCCTGTAAAGACACCCGAGGTATTTAAAGTCCTGCACTTGATAGTTTTTTTTCCGCAGAGTCTGATGTTTGCTTATTATCCCCTTACGGCATTGTTTCTGCCTTTTGTTCACACAGGACATGTTCCGTAAATGTTATGGCAATGTAGTGCCCCTTTACGGAGTGATCCTAGAACATTTACGGGACGTGTTTGTGTTCACATAGAAGGCTCTATGCCAATTTAACGGACATTTTGGGGGGTCAAAGTGGGGTTAAACAGAAAATTCAAAAACTTTACCTCATACATGAGCAGAACTGTATGTTCTGCTTTTTACTGGTTTAAGTTTACTGGCTACTAAGCACCACAAACAAAACTCTGAATCACTCAAAGATTCACATTTGACTCAATCCTTTCTTTGTCTGGCACAAATCACATGAAATCTCATGACTGAGGATGTCTGTAACGATGGAAACACTGTCATTATCCCACCGTGAAACCATATGAATGCCTGACTCATTAAAAAGACCAAAAGAAAGTCCTTTAGTTTCGGGCCAAAAGCTCATCTTTGTGATAAACACAGAGGATCGTTTTAGAGCTCAATGCCACTTTCACTAAAAAGCATAAATGCTGATCCTGCAACTTTGTTTTGGCTGTATCAGTACACAAGCTGCATTTCAGTTTTCAAAACCGACACATGTCTGTGTATAACCAGAAGTATGTAAAATCTTACAGAATGCCCACTCTACCAGCATGCAGTGAGCAATAAAATACAAACTGAGCAAAAGCGACAGCCAGACTGGATTTGTGCAGAGGGAAAGTTTACTTAGACAGGGGAAAAAGAGAGCAGAGGGTGGGGGACCGGATTGAATGTCAAACGCAAGGCTGGGAAAAGGATATACACGGCCAGAAACGCTTACAGAATTTCTCCAGTAGCTGAACTCAAACGGATTTGGGGAATTTTTGTTGTTACTAAAGCAATCGGAGAGGCTGATATTTATTTTACAATGGCGGAATTATTCCACCTGCACTTGGGAGAACTTTGGCGTTACCGCAATGCTAACGTCGCAACCTAACAGGAATATAAACTTTGGTTTGAATTTCTTTGTAGACCAATCAAAAACCCACACACAATGAAATATGGTTATGGGTAATGCAAAAGAATATATAATAGGTCTATCATTATTACCAGAAGACATGTTGAAGTTATTTCTTCTCAGAAATACCCTTATTTTAACACATGAATATTTTTTTTCTGTTTTAGCAGAAAACAGTTGAAAACAAGTTTAATTGGGTGTAGTATTTGTTAAATGATTGATAAAGCATAAACTAAATATTTATATTTATGCTTTTGGCAGACACTTTCATCTTAAGCGACTTACATTGCATTACAAGCTATACATTTTTATCAGTATTTGTGTTCCCTGTGTACGAACTAGTGCAGGGCGATAATTCGATAACGATAAATTGACTGATTTTGAATTTTCCGTTAAACCGATAATGACGGTTTGATAAGTGATCAATAACATTTACGCAATGTGGTCTCCCATCCAAGTAATGACCAGGCTCCAATTTACTTAGCTTTAGTGGGCAAGCTGTCTTGAGCTACAGGTTTATATGGCTGCTGGCTGTTATGAGGCAAGTTATTCATTAATAGGGCCCTATGATTTCCGCAACGCGGATAACGCGGACAGAATTACTGAATCCAAAAATGTTCCTTTTGTGTAATGTTGGACACACAAACAGGTTTCGCGCACTATGAGTGCACCGATAAATGCCGTTATACACAACTAATGCGTGGCCGATAACTATTCTGAATCGCACAGCCGACATCATTCACAGCTATTTCATGTACTACGGCTTTTGATCAGCAAGTCCTTATCGATCTGAAATCATTGTTAGTTTGAGTCATTTATTACATGCATTTGAAAAAGCAACACATGTCAAACATAATCATTATACATATTTTTTATTATCATGAAAAAAGATTTGAAGAACAGCAATATATGCTTAAGCCATTTCTTGGAGCTGCGTGTCATAGCTGCGTGTGTATTGTTCTTCGTCTACAGCGCATATTGAGTTTCTGCACGAGAGCGCCCTCTGGCTTTTGGATGTAGCGGCATTTCACCGTAATTCATTGAGAAGCATAGCAAGCATCATCGGGCAATATATCTGTGCACCGTAGCACGCACACATATTCACAGCTTAAAAATATATTTACATGACATTCACAAATTAAGGAAAGCTGAGAAAAACAGATCCACCACTGCAGTGAATATACTGTTAAGTGT
This sequence comes from Paramisgurnus dabryanus, assembly GCF_030506205.2. Classification (NCBI taxonomy): domain Eukaryota; kingdom Metazoa; phylum Chordata; class Actinopteri; order Cypriniformes; family Cobitidae; genus Paramisgurnus; species Paramisgurnus dabryanus. Next base: position 15,674,635 of record NC_133360.1, on the reverse strand, counting down.
GCGGGTGTGGGTTCCCACAGCAATGCAAAGCTCTTGACATCTTTTTATCAGCGTGTATAGCTTGTATATGTATAACACTGAAATAAGTTTTCTTTCTTGTTCAAGTGAACATAAACAGCTGGATGTTTATCAGTATATTAAAACTAAACTTAAAGCAGTCTGTCTTGGGTTTTACAGTGACAGTAGCCTGCTGCTTTCTGTCCCAGAAATGTTAATTTCATAACAAATATATTTACATTTTATACAAATGACTGAAATGTAAAACAAGATTTTAGTATTTGTATTTGTCGTGTTCTGAAAAAAGTAGTTTAAAACCACAATTAACTGGTTTTTACAGATTTCATTCAGGAGCAAAAAATCTGCCTTTAAGTTTGACAGGAATAAAAATGTGTCATTTATCATGATAATTATCTATATTGACTTATGGAAAACATTTTCGTGATTTTTTTTGGCCATACCGTCCACCCCTAGTTTGAACCCATGACCTTTTGCGCTGCAAATGCAATACTCTACCATTGACCTATACAGTCAGGAACACATATTCTATAGACTATAATAAAGACAACATATAGGATTTCTTTAGTTCATACAACATAACATTATTTATATGTTATACTGACTTTACCAGGATTTTTTAGTCAATGCAACATTGTCAATTGTACACAATCGATTTAGTAAATGCAACTTATATTTTCTTGTTGTTATTACCGTTGTATTTAAGGAGTCTTTGTCAACTTTACACAAACTTTTTTAGTAAATAAAACTTACATTTTATTTGTTGAGATTACTTAACAAAGCTATGTGGAACCAACTTGACAAAGTTTTTTTTTTAAATAAATGCAAATTAATTTTCTTTTTTTGAATGTATATAGACAATTTGTACCAATTAAAAAGGTTCACTCTAAAAATGGCAGGATTTTTGACCCATAAAGGGTAATTATTGTACAGAACACACCGCCAAAATTGATCCAATGCTGGGTTGTTTTAACCCAACTGCTGGGTTATTATAACACATGGTTGCATAAAACAGCTTTGGGTCAATATTAACCCAGAATGTGTTCTGTCCAATATTTACCCATTATGGGTCCAAAATAACCCAGCCATTTTTAGAGTGTAAGCAACACATAATGTTGAGCTGAACAACCCCTTAAAAATCTATGGACAACCCCAAACGTTTAGTTTAAAGAACCTATGCAGGTTTAAAATGGCTGGGTTATTTTTAACCCATATTGGGTAAATATTGGACAGAACACATGCTGGGTTAAAAATGACTCGATGTTGGGTTGTTGTTATGCAACCATGGGTTATACTAACCCAGCAGTTGGGTATAAACAACCAGCATTGGGTCAATTTTAACACAGCGGTGTCCAATATTTACCCAATATGGTTTAAAAAATAACTCAGCCTTTTGTAAAGTGACACAGTCTGTCCCTGTCCATAACATGAAGTTACCTTCACAATTATAAACATCTAACCTGAAGGTGAAAGATTTAGCCTGATGCTCAAACGTTTGAGGACAGACACAACATTAGAGACTTTAAGGTGCAGGTGCAGTCAACAACTTCATCCTGCTCACGTCATAGCCGGGTGACCTCATGCGTTTGAGGAAAACAGGCAAAAACACACCACTTCCAAAAGGAAGCAATGTTTTGCAATCACATTAGCACAGCAGCACAACGTCTCCACATAGGGTCAACGACAAGACACAAAGTTTAGGGTTATAAGCTGGTATTCCAATGGGTCTGCAAGCAGAACCAAGAATAAAGCCGTAAATGCAAAAAGAGGATCATTTCTGAGGCTGTACAAGCTGCCAAACACTGCAGGAAATGCTGACAGCCTTGGATCACATTTCCATAACCAAATATTCAACTTCCTGAACGCATGAATGTATCCAGCAAAATAAGGGGACAAGAAATTAGGAAAAAAGCAACATTTCTTCTTTTCAACATGAGTAAACACACCTCCAAATATATCTATGAATATGAAAACTTTCCAAGGCACTATACAAACACAATTAACATGATTACAAACATTAAAAGCACGCTTAATGTAATCCTGTGCATATATTAGCCTACATGTAAATTAAATGTCAAGTACAGATGCTTAAGAGAGATTTCTTGAGAGGAATGTCAAGTTGTTAGAGCAACTGCCAAAGCTGTTTGCATGGTCGTGTTTTTATGCAACGTTGAAGAAATTAGGAAAACTATCTAAGCTAGTTCAAATCAAATCAGATAATATTGATTTATATGAACACGTCATTAAACGTAGTTGGTACTGTGTGATATTGCTGTACTTCACATAAAACTAGGCTACTTTGCATTATTTGTCTCTTGCACGACAGGACTCTGAACTACAATAAGATAACAGGTAACAGCATTTTAAACACCCTTCCTTACAAAGGCACATACATGTTAACCTGCTAAAAATTGATTTTAGTTAACATATGTGTTATGCAACCAAGTTACATAAAAAATTATATTTAGAAAACGTGAAAATATAAAATAAAAACTCACAATTAATACTTTGACTGAACATGTTTACATTAGAAATTAATTTAGAGAAAAAAAGTTGAAAGCAATTGAATAAAAGAATAGAAGTGAAATAGGGAATGGATGTGAATTACTGAACTGAAACATACATAAAAACGTAAACTCGCTTACCTACGAAAACACACAACACGTCCACGACGACAAAGAGTTTCCTTTTCCCCAAATCCGTCATAATTTCTTCAAACTGTATGCAAGTTTTCAACTAGAACGTCACTTCATTTATTTGTGAATGTCAACGATAATCCACTTGGGAAAAGGACAAACAAACTTAACGCAACCAGTATTGCGAGTTCTTCCGGCTCCGCTTCACTACCTGCCCTGTATGGATGCGCACTTTACTTCATAGGTGTCGGGGTGAAGTACGCGACTTTATAGTTCTAAAACTTCAAAGTGTGCTGATGATAATCCCCCGCAAGAGCGCATATTGTTACTGTGAAACACGTTGGGTTTTTTACTCCTCCGGTTGGTATTTGAAGGCGCGTCGGTTCCTTTCCTAAAAAAAAACACGCCAGTGTGTCCCGCTCGCCGCCTCCGCACCTTCAGCTGATAGTGCTCGTCTATGTTTGTGTGTGTGGGACGCGTCTGCGCAGACGCGTTGCGTGGCAAAAATCAGTGTGCACTTTGAACTGGTGCGCATGCAGCGAACTACACTTGGGAATGACGCACGCATTTATGTTTTATAATATCTGAAAACAATAATTTATTTGTACAATTATTGTGCATTTCTTGTTGAATGCTTAATACTATATTTGTCCTATAACTATATTTAGGTTTTTGTTTTATTTGTCACTTACATAACCATACACAGTATGAATGATATATAGTGAAATGCTTTGTACAGCATTACTCCCACAGCATGCAATAAAGTTATATACCGTCCGACGAAACATAGGAATTAAAATATTAAGGGATTTCATAGATAGATCTCGATGTATTCAATATATGTATATACATCTGCCCCCTGGCGGACAAATCAATGGCAGCTGTGTGTAAACAATGTTACAGATTAATAAAATAATAGGATTATTTACAAAACAGTGTTTGATTTATTGAACAAAATGATGCATAGACAAAATCACTTAAAATCAACGCCTGAATTAAATCTTAAGAAATGATTGATCTGAATTAAAAGACAACATTTAAAAAAAACACTAAACAGCCTTATAAATATTACATGCATTTGTGGCACCTAATGATTTAATTTGTCAACAAACCAAGACAATATTTATCCTTTGCTCTAATGGCTTGTAAAAAATATAAGTCATCTTAATGGACGTAACACTTTATGAGATCAAATGATTAAACACAAGCAATGCATTTACTGTACCTGTTTGTATTTATTAAGGATGACAGTATAAGTTTATTTTTAGCTTACAGTGGGAGAATAGTTCACCTTAGTCCTCCTCACACCCTCTGAGTCAACACACACACACAAGTTAATATATGCAGGCTTACTCACATTCAAATTCTCCTCCCGCTTTTGCTAATGTTGGATTTCCATTAGTTTTTAGTTTTTTTCCACAACTGTCTTTGAAGGTTTGCATTGCACTGTTGCATAAAAACTAACTAATTCGTTAACTTTAATAAATATTTGCAAACATCAGAGCATAAATATATTTCGGAAAGAGTTCTTTTATAATAATAATAATTATAATAAATAATAAAAATGTATATAAAAAACAATAATAAATGATAATGATAATAATACAAATAATAATGTATTATTATAATAATTATTGTTGTTAAAATTATTAATAATACATTATTATTATTAAAGTTTTCTTGCCAACGATCAATATCCTACAGGCCAACTACATCATCTGAACAAACACTGGCATCTGAAACCAATTCTATTGTGAACAACAGTTAAACCCCACAAATAAGAGCATTTATTGTAAGACCTGCTCTTCTGTTACCATATTGTTCCTATAGTTCAGTTAATAGAGCATTGAATTAGAAATACAAAGGTCATGGGTTTGATCTTCAGTGGACACTAAACTGATAAAACTTATAACTTGTAATGCACTGTAAGAACTTTGGATAAAAGCATCTACCAAAATGCATAAATGTCTGAGACTAAAACACAATAAGACTCAAGGTAACCACAGACTGAAATATTATTCAAAAAACAGAAGCACCAGTCATTGAAATTAAAACTGCATTTCTATCAGTGGAAAAATGTGGCAGTGCACCAGCATTAATGCAACTATTTTTACACAGCTATGAAAAATATTATGGAGAATGAAAAATGACTTGTGTAAATAAATAAATAGATACATAAGTGCAGAAATTAATAAGTAATTTATTAAATGCGGAATTAAATAAATAATGAATAAATAAATATATTGTTTTGTCAAAAGTATCAACTTTTAATTGTATTATTTTTTTACCATTTGTGTTATACATTTATTTCTGTATTCCTGCATTTATTTATTTCTGCATTTATGTATTTATTTCCTCCATAAAATATTAGTGCATTTATTATAAATTACAATTTAAATAGATTTTAAATAAATGCAGGTATTTCAAATATTCCTTTCCTTAAAAAAATGACGACTGCTGATTGTCTCACCTAAATATGACTTCTGTCAAAATGTTATGATGCAAGATGATGTGTAATCCACATTTATAAACAACATTTATTCTGATGCCACTTACCATAGTGAAGCTGCTTGTGCAGGTAAAGTTTAGGCACTTAACTTTTAAATAGTATTATAATAATAACATTTGAACAGCATTCAAATTTACGTTTTATGTGTAGTAGCATTTCAGAAAAACACTACAAATCCTAAAGTGGTAATGCATAAACCAAAAATAATATTGCTGAGATCTTTTTTTATTTACAAAATATAATAAGCACAATAAATCAACATGAGCAGTAATATATAAATTGCTAAAAAACATAATACAAGTCATGTAAGCAAAGGCAGTGTGTGTCTCCCTTTTGTATCTTCTGAGCCGTGTAAACTAAAAACCAAATTTAAAGCCGATTAAAAGCAACACACATGAATCATTTATGAATATTCAAAGTGATAAAGAGGATGACACGTGAAGCCCTCTTTCCTGAATAACAGTCCTGTTGGTGACAGTAAATGGATTTGATGGTGCCAGTTTCTCTGGGTGGTGAAGGATTCTGGGCCCTTTACAAAGGGAGAGGTTTCCAAACTGTCCGCAAAACCTGAGAAACTTCATGGAGTTATTTAAAAGTGTCGCAACACAGACAAATCAGGATTGTTGGCAAGGCATATAATGATAAACCATTCATAAACCCTCTTCAACACTTAGTACTAAAGTACTGACGGACCAGACCGAGAGGGAAACGATCGGAGTCCCTGAGGAACTTGAGTTCTTTATTGCACAAAGAGGAGCTACATTGGGAAAGCTAACGTCCCATGGAGGGTATTGGGAAAACGATCAGACAAAGCGAATGTGTTAGTAGTTCATTTGTTGATTAATATTATCAAAAAAGTTTTAGCGTCGGTAATTTTTTTAAGAACTACATGCCATGAAAAGAAAAATGTATAGGAGTTGTTGAAAATGTCTTGGATAGGTATGAAGGCTGCCATCTTTACAAGGTAGTTTAAATAAAAAACATTTTCATAGCATGTAGTAAATCACGCTTCTAAAGTTTAGACAGTGATCTAAATTCAGACCACCATAACGCCAACATTGAAAGATATTTAGGCATGGATCTTAGTTGTCCTTTTCTCCATAAAAGACATTAATAAAGTGTGCTTCAGTCTTGTAGGTTGTGGTAGACAAACAAAAACCTCTTTTTCCCATTTTCTTTGTCTTCGGGGCACAACTTCGTTAGCAACTTTTGTGTGCAGAAAAAGACAGCAAAGTAACGTGTCGGTACATAACACTTGTCATTATCATTGCAATAAAGTTATTTGCTTCTAACTGGAATGTTTGGTGAACAGATGAGTCACTGTGTGGAGGAGTTATGGTGTTGGATAGGTGCGAAGAGATGTGACGGGTAGGGAAAAGTAAATTTGAGGTCTTCTGGAAGCAACATACTCCATGCAAGTAGGTCCGGCATCTTCAGGAAAGACCCTAGATGTAGCTGGTAAATACCTGCTTTGAAGAGCCCTGAGTTTGGCTGGGAAAAAGGGACGTTGTGGCTACTAGGGAATAGGGGGAGGTCAAGGTGGGTGGACAGAGAGGCCATGCCTAGACGATCTTTGTCTGATGTCCGAAGAACTTGCAGTGGAGGCATAAAATGGCCGAACACCTGCTCCACCTGTAGGCTACAGAGAGAATCTCCACATAGTTCCATCTCCCAAGAGTTCTGCTCAGAACCTTCAAATAAAAACAAGATGTGGTCAAGCAAATCTTATATAATCAAATATCTGTGGAACCATACAATACAATACACTAATGCTTTGTTTATTATTTTAGCAAATATCTATAGTTCTGGTTTTACCTGCGTATCTGTCAGTTTTAGGCTTCAGGAAGCTCAGGGCTTTAAGAGGAAGCGCGGTGTGCGTTTCCGTCGAGGCCGACCCTGAAACTGAGCCGTGCAATTCAGGCTCGCTTCTGGATCAAGCAACCAAATGAAAGAGGACGGAACATAAAAGAACACAAATACAATGGGCAATAGCTGGCAGATGGAGGAAAACAACAGTGAAACAAACCATAACATCGCAGTTATCATCCAGAACAGAAAAAAAGAAAAGGCATTTTTTGTAAAACATGCACAAATACTACAGAAATTACTGGTGTCAGATGAACAAGTAAAGGTGATTAAAACCCAGTAAAGTACCTTGTTTATCCAGATTCATGACTGCAGGTTGGAGCTGAATGGATCTACTTGGCAAACCTTGATTGGCACCTTCCACCTCACCAACATCTCCATCGGGTTCTGCATCCTCTCTAAGACGCACATATCAAACATCAAAGTGAAGCCTAGAACTGCTGTATCAGTGTAGTGTAATATAATGTAGAAGCCAGCCAATCATATTGAAGCATGCAATTTAAGAACTGGCTCTGTGTAAGTTAATAAACCATACATGTAGTGAATAAACACTGAGCTAGTCTGTAAATTCTTGGCTTGACCCTGTACAGTTCTGAAAACACACTGTGGTCCAAGAGAATGAAAATACTCTCTTTTCCACTTCCTCAATGTACATTTACATGTCGCTTACATGCACAGATTAATGACAAGGTATAATCAGTGTTTTGTTTGCAGAAACTGCTCGTGCCCTCGTAGGAGGTGTTAAAGCACAGCGGTGGTTTCACATTATGCACACTTTCAATGTCGTCTTGTTCTCATATATGTATGAACAGAGATGTACTGTCATAAACTAGCTCATCTGTTCATCTATTTCCTCTATAAGGTCTCTTGGAGGCCTAATGTCAATATAAACTTTTGGATTTATTTAGCACGGAATGGCCTTCTGATACTGTAATCCATGGAGTCCCACAAGGCTCTATTCTCGGATCACTATAATTTCAGTAGTTTAATGAATTTTAAAACTACAAGAGGACTGTATATATCAGATCAAACCCTTGGACCCAAATTCACTTCAATTTTTAAAAGCAAATTTGAATTAAAGTGAATCTAAAAATGCATTTCCTGACTTTGGTGAGCTTTGTCTTCTTTTGCATAGAAAATATTTTTGAATTTTGGATGCCACCACCTCTGAAAATACAATCTTCAACAAGTTCAAATGTACCCTGAATCTTTTTAATTAGGGCAACAAAGGTATTTAAAGCTCTTTGTTTACCATCTGCATTGTTTTATAACTACTGCTTCAGTCTTTGTTGAGTTCACAGTGAGGAAAAAGTAGTTTACTCACATGTTCCCAGATGGCATATTGCACTTTCTCCGACCCAGCCTGGTGGCCTGCTGTGTAAAATACTCATGCCGTTCTGATTTCTTCCACATGTAGTAGTACTCTACACACTCACCTACTGAGCGTGTGCGGACCTAAGACAGGGCAAATAAGAGAGATCTCACATGTCCGAGCCAAAAGTATCAGAATTACACCCAATTCAAAATTGCTGTATAGCTATGAGAAAACCTGTTCCTCATTCAAAATCAAAAGGTCACCTTGTTGGCTTGTATGAGGTTAAAGTTTTTCCCATGGACACGGTAGCCAAGTTCGAAGTTACGACACTCATCCTCACTCCAGCCACAGAGTTCCTCTAGAAAATTGTTGAAAAATGAATCACTGTGCATACCTTGCAGTAGTCGCTATGTTTTTTGTGACTACTTGTGGGCCGTTTACAAGACAACATTTTCAACCATAAACAGAAAAGTTGTTGGTTTGGCTGTTTGTTTACACAACAAAAACTTTGAAGACACGTTTCAACATTCAAGTTTTTGAAAACGACGCCTTGTAATCTCCATGTAAACTATGATAACGTGAATCTTCGATAATGGTGACGCCATGTGTTAATTCAGTCATGCATGTGTATAACCAAAATAATAATACTGACCTACAGGACTGTGCTTATGCTGTCGAACAGTTACACTTTTGGCACTTTATAATCCAGGGTCACTTGTCATAAACCCACCTTAGCTTCTGTCTTAACAATACTGCTCAATACTTGTGCAGTCTTTGTAAAATGTATTGTTGATATTTATCGCTCTGTAGAAGAAAGTGAATGTGCACAGAAGTGTTTTTTACAAAGTTACATTGTCATCTACTGGTCTGACATGTGCAATACAGGTTTTTTCGTCTTCGCAACATTGTTGTGTGTTCGTGAAATTTTTATTTTCAATTTTTTCCCACATAATTGTTGTGTAAATGTAGCCTAAGTTTAAAAAGCTTCAGTAACACTTTACAATAAGGTTGCATTTGTTAACATTAGTTAATATACAGTTATTATGCAAATATATTGTATGTTTATATATTTAAAGAACATTTTCTGGAAGGCATTAAACTTTTGTAAACATCATAAAAATGCTGGCGCTGGCTTGCAAATTTAAAAAAAATGCTTGCGGGGAAAGAGTTAACATGTCAATATTTAATTCTTTCTCCACCATTGAAAAGTTATCTCATCAATTCAGTTAAGTTTTCACGGCAATTCACATTTTCACTATTATCCGCTACCCAACTTACAAAACACTGAAGCAGCCAGAGTTTTAAAAACAGTAAAAACTCTGTGTATGTTTTGATCATCGTTATGAATCTGATCTCTATCAAAAGTCCTATACAAAAATGCAATTACCTCAGCTTTTTTGCTCCTACCTAAACCTATATTTGAAGAGTTTGGTTCCAAAACGCAATAAATGCCATTTTTGAAAAAAAACTGAGTTACTGCCAAAATCAGTATTATATCAGGTCAGTATTTAAAAGTTAAAATTCTTCATTTTACACAAAATCCAATATCCGCCGTGTTATTCTGTAATCTTTTCTCTCTTTTTTCCCAAAACGCAATAAATGCCACTCCCCCTTTTCAACCGATTGCAAAAAATCCGTTCCACAAATTACAGCGCACCATTCCACGCAATGTAAACAAACAATGGTGGCGCGTTGAGTACACAGAGTCCTAGTTTTCCTCATCAACTATGTACTTCGTGATCAACAAACAAATAAACAAAATCGAAATAATACTTTAATAGCATTGATAAACCTGTGGTTTTCTGTGACGGGAAAGAAACGTAAGCCATCAACATCTAATAATTTACGCGAGAGGCACTCGGGAGACGATCGCTTGTTCTTCCGACGGCATCTAGCTTCTCTCGTGCTAACACATTGATCCCAGGGGATCTTATGAAAAACTTTCCATAATTTTACTCAAAGTCAACGAGAATCACAGCTTATCGCTGTGAAAAATGTTAAAGGCGGAGTCCATGATGTTTGAAAGCCAGTGTTGATATTTGAAATCGCCTAAACAAACACGCCCCTACCCCAATAGAATCTGGACCTTCTGTTGATAGACCCGCCCCACACATACGCAACCCGGCATTTGATTTGATTTGACTGGCTATAAGTGTGTTTTGGTAGTCGGCCCGTCTCCTTTTCCAAACCGTTTTTCAAACATCGTGGACTCCGCCTTTAAGCGATGGCGTTTAGTATAACCGCGCAGCAATGACAGTGTTCCTAATATGACAAAGTAAGTGTTTTGATTAATTTTTTTAATCAGTGTGTACAACTGTTCAACTAAATGAATATAAAATGGCAAAAATGAATGCACATCTATACATTGATTGAATAGATTTGTAGAATTTTGAAAAAAAAAAACGTCATGGATTTATTGCATTTTGTGGAAAAAAATCATTCGTTTTTATAATAAATCTTTGAAAGTCAAGTTATGGATTTGAATTTTTTATGTTTTTATAACCTAAAGTTGCTATGTGAAAGTTTGTAACAGAAAAAAGTGGTTTTTCTCTTGTCACTTTGTTGGTATAAAAAACACGTTTTTACCGAAATTTGTCAAAATGGATTTATTGCGTTTTAGAACCAAACTCTTCATTTGAGAAGTGATAAAAAGAAAACAAATGAAGATAGGATGAATCTTTTTTTGTTTGAAAGCAGGGGGTCTGTACTTTCAATTGATATATTGTATGTTATATATTTTAAAAAGAACATTTTCTGGAAGGAATCAAACTTTTGTGAAAAATCATAAAAAATGCTGGCGCTGGCTGGCAACTAAAAAAAAATGCTGGCGGGGAAAGAGTTTCAACATAATTGTTTATATTCAGTTGCAGCTTTTGATTTGAAAAATTTATTGGTAAATGCTGAAATTCACATGAACTAAGATTAATAAATGCTCTAGAAGTGTAGTGCATTGTTAGTTTATGTTAGTTAATGCATTAACTGAAGTGTTACCAATGTTTCAAAATAGAAATGTAAGAGAGAAAATGATTATCAAAATGACTTACCACTGAAAACCTTGACATTAAAACGAAATCTTCTAAGTGCCTCTTCTGCATTGAAGTGGCATTTCACTAGTTCATACAGAGCCTTCAAAAGGACAACAAATAAATACATATATTTTAACTGAATAACAGCAATGCATTTCATTTTCCAAATTTAAGACATTTTTATTATACCGAGCATTTTTGTTTTAATGGAAGCAAGGCAATGTAATATTTAGTTAATATAATCAGTGTCAACTATGTGCTATTGTGATTAATGGCATGCAAGTGCAGAATCTTTAAAGGAAAATACCACAGTTTTTCAATATTTTACTATGTTCTTACCACAGCTTAGATGAATAAATACATACCTATCTTTTTTCAATGCATGCACTTTTAATCTTTGTACAGTGTTTCTTGAATGTGTTGGCATAGCCTAGCTCAATTCATTCCTATGACTCCAAACAAAAGTTCTATTTTGTGCCACCATATTTAGTCGTGTAACAGTCTTTAAATAGGGAAAACATGGAAGTGTTTGGTAGCTTCTAAATTCATCCCTGTTTGGAGCCATAGGAATGAATGGGGCTAGGCTAAATGCTAATACATTCAGGAAGTGCTGTACAAAAATTAAAAGTGCATGCATTAAAAAAAGATAGGTATGTATTAATTTGTCGAAGTTTAGGTAAGAACATAGTAAAATATTGAAAAACTGTGTTTTTTCCTTTAATATGCATCCTTACTGTACACCACTATAATTTCAAACGAACAAATCATACTCTATAAACTGTCAGTCATGAACAGTCAAGTGTATAAAATAATAATACAGCCCTGAAATGTGTGCTGTTAAACCTAACCTGTTCATTATCTTTAACTGTGTCCCCTGTGGTTAAAGTGTTTGTAGCTCCATTGTCACCCCCTCTTCTCTGAACATCAATCAGGAACTCCTCTACAGCTGGACTGGACAACACATCGGGGGTCCACAACAACTGGTCCTCGTACCCATAAGCTGTTGATAACAGTAACAGAACAGGTGTGAGTCCTAAGTGGATGCACAAAATGCCAGCCATAGTGAAGTAAACCAGGCATAAGACCAATGTATATTTTGTGTGTGTTTATATATTATTTAATTACAGCAAAGCTCACATTTATATGCTTATCATATCTGTTTACTGTAAAGGTATGTTGTGAATTCACTGACCAAATATAATTTTTCCCAGTTTATCAAAATAATCATAAGCTCACATCTTTCGTGTTGTGGCGCTATATATTCAAATATTGATGCAGGAAACACTAACACACCTCTTTCATTACACGTGTTTGAATTACGAGAAGGAATTACAGCCTGATACTGGGAGCCCACCATGATGGCCTGACAACCAAAACATAGAAAAGCATTATTACTACAAGCAATTCAGCACAATGTCATTTACAAATCACACTACATTTTATACACACATGACCCTGTCTGTATGAGATAAGGAGCATCAAAGTTTGATTTTAATCATTGAGATTTTTGGGATGCACATCCAGGGCATGAATCTCCCGTTCCACCACATCCCAAAGATGCTCTATTGGGTTGAGATCTGGTGACTGTGGGGGCCATTTTAGTACAGTGAACTCATTGTCATGTTCAAGAAACCAATTTGAAATTATTCGAGCTTTGTGACATGGTGCATTATCCTGCTGGAAGTAGCCATCAGAGGATGGATACTTGGTGGTCATAAAGGGATGGACATGGTCAGAAACAATGCTCAGGTAGGCCGTGGCATTTAAACAATGCCCAATTGGCACTAAGGGGCCTAAAGTGTGCCAAGAAAACATCCCCCACACCATTACACCACCACCAGCAGCCTGCACGGTGGAAACAAGGCATGATGGATCCATGTTCTCATTCTGTTTACGCCAAATCTGAATGTCTCAACAGAAATCGAGACTCATCAGACGAGGCAACATTTTTCCAGTCTTCAACTGTCCAATTTTGGTGAGCTTTTGCAAAATGTAGCCTCTTTTCCTATTTGTAGTGGAGATGAGTGGTACCCGGTGGGGTGCTTGTTGTGGATTCACAAATGCTTTGCTGCATACTTCGGTTGTAATGAGTGGTTATTTCAGTCAAAGTTGCTCTTCTATCAGCTTGAATCAGTCGGCCCATTCTCCTCTGACCTCTAGCACCAACAAGGCTTTTCCCCCACAGGACTGCCACATACTGTATCTTTTTCCCTTTTCACGCCATTCTTTGTAAACCCTAGAAATGGTTGTGCGTGAAAATCCCAGTAACTGAGCAGATTGTGAAATACTCAGACCTGGCACCAAAATTGCCACGCTCAAAATTGTTTAAATCACCTTTCTTTCCCATTCTGACATTCAGTTTGGAGTTCAGGAGATTGTCTTGACCAGGACCACACCACTTAATGCATTGAAGCAACTGCCATTTGATTGGTGTATTATTAGATAATTGCATTAATGAGAAATTTAACAGGTGTTCCTAATTATCCTTTAGGTGAGTTTACCTCGGTCTCATATGAAAGTTTCTGTAAAAACACTGTGGCATCAGTCAACACGCTCGGCTAAAAGTTGCAAAAATGCCCCACATATATGCACACAAGGAAAACACTGGTATGGTGTTCCTGATTTTCAGCCTATGGATGTTTTTAACCACTATAGTGGAGTTTGGAAACTTACAACAAAGCATAGATGACAACAGGTTTGCTCGAGCCAGCGCAGGTATGAAGGTAAAGTCTGAGTCGTCTTGCATTTAGGATAATGCTGGTAGTGCAGATTCCCTCAGTGTTTTCACATCACATTTTAGTATCAGCTAAGCTGAGTGTTACTAAAAAAAGTATCGGGTACTACGTACTGTACCCAGTGGAAACCCCCCAAAAGTAAGCTGACCCTATCCAACCCGTGGGGTTACAATGCAATGGAAAAGGGCCCTAAGTGTTTGGTTTTATTGCACCCCAGCAATAAACATATTTTTTACCTTGCGGCCATCACTGGAGTGGATAGAATTTTCTGAGTCGTCTTCTGAGGAGCTGACTGAATTGTCTTTGTCATCACCTGGTAAAGAATGAACAGAGTTAACCCATGCGGACTGGACAAGAAAATAAAGTGATTCTTCGAACAGATAGATACGATCGCATTAAAATTCTTCTAAAATTTAAAACAAAAATGTAGATCAAGTAAGATTTTAAAAACATCAAAAAACAAGAAACATCCACTTCTGAGCTGAGCAATGGCGGCCTGTGACTTCTTTTTTCGAGGGTGCACAATGCAAAGCATGTATTTGTGAAAACATGTTTTTAGCCCATCATGTGTGTGCCTCATCATGTCAAAATATGTGTTCGGCGCATCATGTAAACTTTTGTGCATCACACGTCATGTCAAAATATGTAACTGATGCCGATGCGTCAGGGTTTATAATAAAAGAGACGCTTGCGTTTGCCAGATCCTCGTGTGTAATCAGGGTTTACTATTAAAGGGACACTTTTTTTGAAAATATGCTCATTTTCCATTTCCCCTAGAGTTAAACATTTGAATCTAACCGTTTTGAAATTCATTCAGCTGATCTCCTGGTCTGGCGCTAGCACTTTTAGCATAGCTTAGCATAAGCCATTGAATCTGATTAGACCATTAGCATCACGCTAAAAAATAACCAAAGAGTTTTTATATTTTTTCCTATTTTGACTTCTCTGTAGTTACATCGTGTACTAAGACCGACAGAAAAGTAAATGTCCCTTTGGTTACTTTCAATAGCAGGGGACTATTTTCAGGCCCTGCGTAATATCACTATGCCTGCTGTAGCCATGTCACAGCAGCAAATTCCTTGATTATTACGCCAGTTTTAGAATATAGTTTCTAGCATATCTGCCTAGGAAATCGCAACTTTTAATTTTCTGTCGGCTTAGTACACGATGGCCCTCATTTAAGATTATGCTTACACTTCTCTCACCGCCTGATTTATAAATCTGTGCGTACCTTTGAAATTCAGGTGTACGCAATACCTGCCCTTCATAAATCCCGCGGCTGAAAATGATCGTCACTAGAATAACACGCCCATATAAATTCAAGTCTCCGCTTCCCCCACGGCCTCATTTTACGCCATGGACACGCGGAAGACGGCAAAGAAGAGAAGTGGATAGAAACAAAAAAAATTTTATTTGGGAGTTTAAAGAGTGGGATTAAGACACATTAATAATTGCAAGACAATTTGTATTCTTCTTATTCTTCTTATTATTTTTATTATTAATGATGCTTATTGTTATTTAGAAGAAGAATTATTTATTATTATCATTATTATTAGTATTATTATTTACTGTTGCCTACATCTAAATTCTATGTCTGCTTAATGGTTCGGTTAAGTTTTTTTTTAAATAATATTTTAAAATGGTGTAGTAACTTCTGTAGTGTGTTGTTCTGCATCTGTTTGTAGCTATATCTTAGATCCAGTTTGGTCCAGATACGGAGCTCCAGATATAATTCAAATGAACAATTTGTTTCCATGACATCCACATGCTTTACTAGGCTAATTCATAATTTGAAGTAATAATAATTGTAATAGTGATTAAAAAATATTATATTAATTCATTCCAAGGAACAAACTGTTAAATATAGGGAAACGAATTCTATATCTATTGCCATACTTAAGACTAAATAAGAAAAAGAATTGTTAATTTGTGTCCGTTATGAATATTTGCTTACTCTTAGAGTCTATCCGTACTCCCTTTCAATTTCTTCTCCCTGCTCAATCTTAACTTTGATTTTTACTTTACATTTATGTATAAGGCTTGAATTCCATAACTTGCTTGATGTTTTCACAGACTCTCGAACAAATTATCAAAGGGCGTTCTGGGTTGAGCGAGCGGTGCTGAGCGTATTGATCGAACGGAGCAGAATTTTCGGAAAGGTGCTCTGCGCTCTGATGGTAATATTAGTCAATGCTACACTGCCGCTACGCTTCGTTCACATGCTCTGCCCTGAAACATCAGGTAAAGCGCACAGGCTCGCAACTGAAGGAATACATATGCATACAAATCAAATGCTTTGGTAAAGTCACACAGATTTGCGCATTTCCGCACTAATTTAAAAGGTGCCTACACCACCTCCTGAGTTGGCGTAGGATTTGAGCGTGCCATACGCCAATGTCCATATTGATAAATCTCCAAGTCACCGTGGTTTTGGGTGTACGCTGGAAATTTGGTGTACGCACTTTTGATAAATGAAGGCCATTGTAACTACAGAGAAGTCAAGTTTAAATAGGAAAAATATAAAAACTCTTTGGTTATTTTTTAGCATGATGCTAATGGTCTAATCAGATTCAATTGATTGTGCTAAGCTATGCTAAAAGTGCTAGCGCCAGACCCGGAGATCAGCTGAATGGATTCCAAAAGGGTAAAAAGTAAACTTTTAAGATATTTACGGTAGGAAATGTACAAAATATCTTAATGGAACCTAATCTCCACATAATATCCTAATGATTTTTGGCATAAAAGAAAATCTAACTTTTTTTTGGTTTCGTGGTCCAGGTCACAAATCGTTCAGTAAAAGCTTGGCAACCTACAACAACATAACCATTTCTAGGACAACCAGAATTAGGAATGCCTGCTAACAAACTCATAAAAAAGACTGGAGACACACAGCAACATAGTTGCTTACAATGTAAATGCAGCTTAAGAGGTATTGTAACTGTGTGTGATGTCATACCTCTTAGGTGACATCGTAAGAGGTCAGATTCATGGGATTTGACAGAGGGTGTGAGGTCATCAGCAGAGGGACGTTTTTTATCCCCATCCTTCTCTCTTGAAAAGAGATCTTTACCTATCTGTACCTACAAGAAGTTAATAGTCAAAATGAATAACACTTTTATTCTAAAATCTAAAAAAAATCTGTAATTGTATATATATATATTTTTTAGATTTGTATAATGTATATATTATGTATAATTTTTAAATACACTACTGTTCATAAGTTTAGGGTCACTTACTCATTCGTTATTAATATTTTGAATAATATTAAACTTAACAAAACTATGACATTTTAATTTTGTTAAAAAATATATGATTTATATTATTTAGAATATTCATATTTAGCAAGTAGCCACCCTTGCAGAATTATAGTCTTATCATTTTATCAAGCAGCTTCTTGAGGTTTCACCCTGATGTGCTTTTCAAATTCTTATTGGCTGCTTTTTCAAATCAAACGTTTTTTTAATCAAAAGTTAGTTTTACAATGGAAGAAATAACACAATGGCAAAATTACATTTTTGTCTACAAAACTAATGTAAAACATTTTGCCTACAGATCAAAAGATTTAAAGATCATGTAAAACATTTCAGTCAGGTGATCATAAACTGTATTGTATATACAGTACTACATATTAGTTTATTGTATTATATTTTAACTGTATGTTATGACTAACAGGTCACAGTATAAATTCTTAAATACTACTGCCTTATGTGTAGGGATCTTATAAATAAGCTGACAGTCACCTTGTCCAGTGTCATTTCAGGCAGACTGGCTGCCAGCTCGTTGGGTTCCTGTTGTTGCTTCAGGACAGGACCAGACAGGTTGTACCCATAAAGTGCCAGCAATTGTTCAAGGGGCATCTCACCACCCTGTGAACAGGTCAGCAATACATTTCATTTTTTACACACCCTTAACATTTTTGTTCTTGAGAACAAAATGGGATGTGTTTTAACTTGTGAAATCCAGGCTCAAGTCTCATACTATAATTATAATATGAATAGAATCAAAGTTTGATTTCTCTCATTGACTTGAAATTATTTTAAATTTTCAAATCAATCTTTGACATGACCTTACTCTTTCAATATTAAAGAAATTAATGTTATTTTTCACAGAACGTTCTTTACATTTTGCAGGATCATTTTATTTAAATAAAACTTAAAATTGAATTGGAATTTCACAGACTGGGTCACATGTAGTGTACACATTTGAATCATGAGTGTGAATAAATAATCACAGAAATAATTTTTTTTTAAACTTATGAATACACTAACAACCCAACAGGTCAAAGTGGTAAGGAGGGTTTGCACTCACTGTATGAGACTGGGTCGCCATCTTTGCCGGCTGCCTCCAAAAGGACCCCAGTCTCCTGTCCTGTCCCTCTAGGAATGTGGATGCCCGGGGAACACCCTCCAGTGGCACCACATAGCCCTGGTGGAAAATGTCTACACGACTGTGGTGCTGTTCTTTGGAGCCCATTCGCACAGCTACGGTAAAATATAACAAGCCATTCTTAAAAATACTGTAATAAATTAGATGATATTTTTGAATGAAATCAAGGATCAACAATGACATTACTTTTTAAATAATAAACAGAGTAAATTAAGCATTTTTAAGAAAGTTAAGGCCTATATCTAATGCACTGGCACTCATACCGTATTTTCCAGATATAAGTCACACTTTTTATAGTTTGGGAAGGTCCTGGAACTTATAGTCAGGTGCGACTGAGACGTCAAAATGATTTTATATGAACCAAGAAAAACCATTAACGTCTACAGTCGCGAGAGTCTGCTCTATGCTGCTCCTGTATTTATGTAATTCAATGGATTCAGTGATGCGGAATGACTTCGGGACCTTTTTGAACATAATTTCGCCTATAGACGTTTCATCAGACGCACGTGCGGTGATGCGATACGTGTCTGGTCCTAACTTTACTTCCGGTTTCAGTTTTTTTAATGGTCTGACTAGTTGCTAAACTGAACTTTTGAACGAATATCTTGTCGAAAATAAAAAAAATTCTAGTTTTTTTTAGTTTTCTCTGTAATCTATGTGTTTTATATAAATAAACTACGTTTACAGTACTTTGATGTTATTTATTCATAGCGGAGTTTACCGGAAGTTACGTGTTGAAAAACACTAAAGCCACTTGTTTATGTTGTTACTGCTAAAACCGTCTATTCAGCCTCTCAGGTTATACAGTATATGAAGTAAGGTTTTCACCAGAATACCATAGTTACAAACTGTACGGTAAAATCAGAATAAACTACTAGAAATCACTACAAATAACTATACTACGATTACTAGATTACTACCTTTTTCCATACTATCATTACAAAACACAATCTATTCATTCTACTTGACTTTTACGACAAGCCTCTTTTAGACAAAAATACTTTTTGACACAATTTGAATATGATTTGCCTTGTTTGTCCTATAAAAACATACCCTCAAATGATGATAGTAGTAGTAGCTAATAGCAAGTTATCTTAACTTAATAGTAAAAACAACTGGTATAAATATGGTAACTGTGTAAATGATTAAAGGACACAGTTTAAATTAATAAAAAACTATTACAATACATTTTGATCCATTTACACCTATATACAGTCTAATTCACTTATATAACAATCCCCTTTAAAAAAAAAGATTTTATGTCAATAAATATAATTTGCTTTTTTCACCAAATAAAACTTAAAAATCAAAATACTGTACACTATCTGTCATCTTGTTTCAAATATATTTTTAATGACAGTGTTGGTTAATACCAAGATACAATTTTTTTGCCGAAACAACTCTAGTAGTGTTTAGGTGGAAACTATGAATTCAATAGTTCGTATTTATAAGGGATAGATTAAAAATTACTACATCTATACTATACAAAGTGATCTAGCAGTACTGGTACAACCAAAAACAAGATTTCAGTGTCACATATTTAAAAATAATAATTTAAAAGAAAAATATAATTGTTTACATATACAACAGACATGTTCTAACAAAAAAGGCTCCTGACTTGTCTGCTTTACCTGTAAACTGACGGCAAACTGTGCAAAACATTGCATTATTTCTTTCGTCATGTTTTACCCAAGTAAATATCTGCTTCCAAGATGTTAAATAATTACGTTTTGGTTTGGCCTCATAATTAGAGGGCGCCGCCGCCATCTTAACATCGCTTTGCTCTACCAGCTGACGTAAAAAGCAACACATGCAACAGTGTCCACAACAACCAATAAGGTAGGAGAAACCTCATGACATTTCTGAGAAGCTAACATTTGCGATGCTTAAAATATGTCTCGATGGTGAGATTGTATAAGGAATACAAACAGACAAATGGCCACAGGCGAAAATTAATTTTACTTACTGAGGGCGAAGCACTGGCCCGACAATACTGTTTACTGGCCCAAGCATCTTTTAAACTTGCCACATGCCATCAGTTAGTCCTTTATGCCCTGTCTAGTAACATTTATTCTACTTCACTTATACAACAAACCTCATATAAATAATTGCTATATGACACATCATTTCCACAATTATTCACTACATTAAAACATTTCTGGACCTGATCTAAAAGCCAACAGTATTTAAAGGCGAACGTGATTTCTCCAAGTAGGATGTGATCCTGGATCAACATCCTTTAGATTGAAGGATTAGATTTAGGTTTTGGATTGGGTCAGGGGCTCTTAAAAATTCTTCTCAAACTATTATTTCACACTAATTTCAAGAATAAAAATAGTTAGGGTTTGCGTTAAGGGTAAGTTTCTTTTACTAAACCGTTGATCCAGGACCAACAAAAAATGTTGATCTTCCTTTGTAAAATCACGGCGACCGGTATTTAAACAACACAAACGCACAAAAAAACATATTTGTAACTTCTTCTCAACTACTAAAACACTTTAACAGGACTAAAGAGCTTTACAGAAGTTTGTAACTTTATAAAGAAAATTTACACAAGTTTGTAACTTTACTGAAGAGCTTTCTTGAACTTTGCGACATTACTGAATTTCAAGAATTTACTAAGGAGCTTTAGTGAAGTTTGCAGCTTAACTGAACAGCTTTACTAAAGTTTAAATCTTCACTGAAACACTTTACTACAGTTTAAGGCTTTACCGAACCATTTTACTAAAGTTTGAGACTTTACTGAAGCACTTTACAAAAGTTTAAGGCTTTACCGAACCATTTTACTAAAGTTTGAGACTTCACTAAAGAACTTTACTAAAGTTTGAGACTTCACTGAAGCACTTTACTAAAGTTTGAGACTTCATAGAAGCAATTTACTAAAGTTTGAGACTTTACTAAAGAGTTTTACTAAAGTTTGAGACTTTACTGAAGCACTTTTTTAAAGTTTGAGGCTTTACTGAAGCTCTTTACTAAAGTTTGAGACTTCATTAAAGAACTTTACTAAAGTTAATGCTTCACTGAACAGCTTTACTAAAGTCTGAGGCTTTACTGAAGCACTTTAATAAAGTTTATGACTTTACTAAACAACTTTACTGAAGTTGGCTATTGTACTGAAGAACTTAACTAAAGATGTAACATTACTGAGCAGTTTTACTAAAGTTTGAGACTTTACTCAAGAGCTTTACTTTACTGATGAAGTTTAGTTTTTTAGACTGTGCTTACTGTTGTCTCCGTTGACAAAATGGTTAATAGCTCTCATATTTTCAACTAGCTTTGGACGAAAGCGTCAGCTAAATGTAAATGAATAAAGCGGCATCAATTGTGCACGGGGCGCTTTCCTGCGACTCGGTGCTGAACATTTGCATCGTCAGCCTGAACCGGCGCGAGAAGGAAACAGTTTTTGGGGAAGTCCAATAGCCCTTGACAGTATCTGTGACATGTATTCCAACTCGCTTGTGAAACTTCAGAACTGACAACCGCCCGGCGCGCACCTGGGACGCGGATCAGCACCACGGTTCACGCTATTGTTTCGCGTGGCGCACGATCGGGCGAATGAAACGCTCGAGACCGAGAGAGACAGGCGAAACACTGAGGAGTGGACCACACTTTAACTTCCTATTTAATGTTGACCGCGTTTGTCTGACATCGTCGGGCTCGGTCGATTAGACGGCCGGGATCCTAACGTGTCCGTTCGCACGCGACGCGCGGTTTAATCGCATACCGGAGCGCGTGGATCTTATAATCGTTATATTCTTGTGCCCGCGAGACCCGAAGCTTACTTACCTCCGCCATTCCGATTCTGCGCAAGCGGCGCAATGCCCGGATGTTGTGTAGGACGAACTCCTATTGAACCTACATTCTTTAACTAACTAACTAGCTAACTTGGATGATAGTTACATTCATATATTATTGTTAGTGCTTGATGCTCTAGCAAGTTAAATGTGAGGGGTTAATGTGATGTTTACTTCTACAGGAGTTGGTGTTTACGTATAAACTTTGTTTTTGTATAAAATCTACATTACAAATGTTTCAAATTATCCAAACTAAGGTGTATGGAATAGTTTTGTTACTTAAATTTGTTTTTTTATTTTGTCTGTTATTTGTTAAATATATGCATTTTACCCTTTTCAATACACTTTAATGTAGATTGTAAAGAATACGAGGCACTCTTCAAATAATGCTTATTTGGATTTTTAAGCTCTTTATTTTACTTAAAATAAATAAAAAAAAAACATGTGGAAGATGAAAATAACACTCAAGTGTTTTTAAAGATCACATCAACATGATAAAGCTTAATACAGTTTAACAATAGCAGATTTATTTCCAAACACTTGCAAGTACACTCTTAAAACTATGTAATCAATAAATCATGCCAAAATAAAATTTTACATTATTTACGTTTTTCTACAGTACAGCAACGCATCACTAGTCAAGATTTGAAATAATACGTCAATGACTTTTTGTACAATCAGATACATAAACATTTAAGGCAGCAACACACTTTGTATGTTATCCAAAGACCTGGCAACCAAAATCAAAGCCCACTTTTGGTTACATACAAAGAAACTAACCTAATATTTTAATCTGTATTTTTTATGTAACATTTGTCATCAGAAAAAGACAAGAGATATCTATAAAAGGCATGAATTCCTGCATGACTCACGAATGCTCACAGACAAAGTGTTGTTTCGACATTAGATGGCATTTAGACTCCATGTGATCCGCTAATCTGATATAGAGATTGATTGGAGGGAGTGGTGAGTGTGTTGCTCACAGATAAACTCATCATGTGTATCAGTACATATGTGTCAGTTTTTTGCCCTGAGGTTTTCCTGCGCTAAATCCAATCCTATACAGTGACTTACAGAAAGAAGATAACAGTTTTCAGATCAGTTTGCAAGCACCTGTGCATCAGTTTGTCAGAGGATGTGGTCTAAGTGAGAAGTGCTGACTATGACAGCCACAGAGGTCTTCCATGAAGGTGAAAGAAACTGTTAAAAATAGTTATCTTTACCTAGATTCAATGCAAAATATAGGTGGTGATATGTAGCAGATCTAAAGATCTTTTATGTCACTGCCTTTTTTGACTTGACTTAGAAATAGAAAATATTAAGGTCATGGAGAGAGATTTTAAATGTTTTAATCTCCCCAGTCTCATTTTAGATGAGACACAACTACACCTAAATGTGTATGCTTTAACAACTTAAACCATGTCTATGTTTATTGTACATACATTGAACTATGTACATTGTACATATAAGTTAACGGGAATTCACAGTCACACATCTTCAGTGAGACTTCAGTATGTGTAGTGGAAGGGTTAAGGATTCATACATTTTCTTTTACATAACAGAGTTAATAGACAATCATGTATATGATCTGATCTTTGTTGTGTTTCAATACATGGTGCTTTCATTCTAATATATTCAGCTCTGAAAAAATTTTGGGACCACAGTTTCTTTACTATCTCGATGCTTTTAAAATTATATATAAAATATGGAGCAATTTTATTTTATTTCCCCAATTATTAAACCATGTTTATGACACTCTTTCTAAAGCAGCTTAAAATAAAATAAAAAACATTATGACTTTTTGAACTATATGGCTTTTATCTATGCAACTTGTGCAGACAATTTAGCATGTAACGTCTGTTAACACACATGAAAGGCTTGTTATTTCAGGCTAGACTAAAGGATCTGGACATATAAGAAAAACAAAGCCACAAAACCACATGCAAGAGATAATCTGAGAAGTTACAGTATAATGATTGCTGTATATGTGCAGTTGTTGATTCATGCCCAGAAGAGAATAAACACATCGATTGCAGACGTAAATGAAATTAGATATGTGGACCCAATGACCCATGTACTGCAAAAACTCAGTTACAGACCTTCTTTAGGTGGACACTAAGACATTGAGAAATAAAATAAATAAAATGAATTAACTTTTAAACAAAGAAGAACAGTTACAGCCACCTATATTGAAAATACAAATGTATATTTTAATTGAAATTAAAATCAAAATCATTTTGGTGTTGATCATTAATAAAAACTATTTTTTACCTGGTATTTACAGTAATGTCCATTATAATACATTTGAAGAGCACCTATTTCATTGCTAAAAAACAACATTATTAGTTGTATTTGGGATAGTACAATGTATTTGCGTGGTTTATGGATAAAAAACACATTATTTTCCATATACTGTACATTTATGTAGCTCCAGATTTCACTCTCTTCCTGAAACGCACTGATTTTGTACAAAACTCTGCACTGTGTCCCTGACTGGCCAGCTAATCTGTACGTTGTGATTGGTCTGAATACCTCTGACGTCAGCCGGAAATGTGACACTCCTTATATGTTTAAAAAATTTTGTGCACAATGCAATGCTGACAGGAGTTAACTTACAGGCTGTGAGTCAAAGCAGGAGGAATTATGATAATGATGTCTTGTCCACATTACCAATCCCAGGAAGTAAACTGTTGCCTACAATCCATGTGTTTAGTGTAGTCCAAGAAAAGAGATTTCCTATGGAGACGATTACTTTGGGGTTTGTACCTTTTGCATATCGTTAACATGTGGTGAAAGTAGCGTGTGACAAAAGTTACAAAGCGATTTTCTTCGAGCCCTGATATTATTTGCATACCGAACTATGACATCATCTTAGCACACAAACCCTAGACAGATCTGACAAATATCGCATTATTTACTCACCATTTTCCGCGCGTAGATCCAGAAAAGTGTTTTCAACCATGATCAGTGAATTTTCAATTTTTTTATAACATGTTGTGCAACAATACTGATCAATCTACAGGCTATTTATTGCTCTTCTCAGAGTTTTTCAAAATAAAAGTAAATCACGTTTAAATGTGAGGAGATCCTGTCGGGTCGAAAGTGACACTTGTTATTTTTGTCCCGCTGCTAATACTGTTGCATTAAATTTTATATTCAAATTTGATTTAATTTCATTTTCATGTTCAAATTGTTGAATTTTTTTTATTCTAAACAATTTAGGTTTGTACTGTTGTCTGCTTCTGAAACATTTGAAAATAAAATATAATTTCATTCTTTTTTTACAAAGATAAATTTAAAAAAATATGTTTGCAGTTACATTTTAACGAGGTCATAGTCATGTATATTTAATACAAACAAGTGTAACACAAAAATATATCTTGTTTTGTTGTGTTACTTTTGACCCACTTGTGTGTTACTTTCGTGCCTGCTGTCAAGGTCAAAAGTAACAATTCACTACTTAAATTATGTTAAGTGAAATTATACAGAAGTGGTTTTACATTTGTTCAAAATTCCACCTGGTATTGATAGACCACAATTGTGAGTTACTGACCACAGCAAAAATATATGTAAACAATAAGGTACGAGAGGCTTTGCGTCGTGCCTTACAGCGCCCTTCAGTTGTTACTTATGCTGCGTTCCAGGCAACCTGTAACCCGTAACTCACGACTTCAAAACCACGACTCACGACTTTGAACTGGGAGTAGATCGATCTAGTACGAGTTCACGGGTGGGAAGTCACGGGTTTGACTGCCGTTCCAGTGCACTTTCACCGGTAGAAGGTTGTAAAAACACGAGTTACAGGCTGCCTGGAACGCATAGGGTCGTGAGTCGTGGTTTTGAAGTCGTAACTCACGGGTTTAAAAACCTGCCTGGAACGCACCATTATTCACGATGCAACACTTGCCTCGAGTACCTTATTGCTTTTATAAAACGGTTACCACACAATATTAAAGTAAAAAAAAAATATTAGTGCAACTTTCATAAAGTTAAATCAATAAAAGCATTTCTTCCGCTAGAAAAAATAGTCCCTGACCGTAAACAACAACATTCCAATGTGTAAAATGCATGAAAGCTCAAATAAAAACAACAAACTGTTCTCAAACTGATACATGTGGTTGCTAAGGGTGTTGCTAAGGGCACAGTGATAAATAGAACCGTTGGGTGAAGGGTCTTAGCCGTGTTTTATTGTGAATAAAGCAGAGCTATTGACCAATCAGAATCAAGGATTGGAACTAACCGTTTTATAACTCTGTCTATAACATTAGCTTTTAAAATTAAGTTTTTCTGAAAAATTTTACCTTCACCCCCGCTCTCCCCTGCTAATACACACTTACACACCATAGGAAATGTAAAATTGTGAATTGGACAATAGGTGCTCTTTAATGAAGACTGCAGACAACCACTGTAAAAATCATAATTTCCTGTGCAGAGTATTGATAGCCACCAGAGGGCACTACTGTCTGCTGGATCCTAAAGCAGGGATAAACTAATAATGATATTCCCCCGGTTTCACAGACAAGGTTTAAAGTCCTTAAAGCAGATCTTAAAATATGACAGTGCCATTGATTTGTCTCAAGATACAAACGTGTAATCTTTTTTTAAAGGCATGTTTATAAACACCTTAATTTAACTAAGGCCTAGTGCTGGCTTTAGCTAAGCCATGGGAACCAGGCCATAGAGGATTAACCACATTCATGTACTGCTCTGAGTCCAGTGATCATTTCTTACAAATAAAAGCAGATATTCATCCATTGGGTTTTAATTTAGTTTAATTTACCTCACATGTCCTGGATAATTAGAAAACTTTTTAGTTTAGTTTTTCATCATGATTAGATCACTGTGATAACATCTGAAACCGTTGTGAATTATGAAAGCATTAGTAGGCTACAGATTGTTCCCATTACTGAAATGTCTGATTAAAAAGTCTTGTAATGGGGTAGATTTGCCAACGCCAATGTTATCTCACAATATGAATGTGTCCTCCACTATTTATGTCATGGCTTAAAATGCTCAAATGTTAATCTTAGAGTAATGCAAAACCATTTGGCAGAATGGTTCCTTAAAGAATCTTTAACATCCAGAAATGTTTCTTTATAATGAAAAATGGTTCTTTAGATTATAAAAATAATGAACGAAGTAGTTAAGGAACCAAATAAGGTTCTTCAATGGCATTGCTGTGAGGAACATTTGAAGAACCTTTATTTTTAAGAGTGTAACATCTATGAACAAGCACAGAGATGCTTAAAATGTGTTGCTGAGACCCAAGTGTAATTTGTACTATTTACTGATGTTTCTGCTACTATTTTCCATATAGTTTTGCCATCTTAAAAGTGTGTTTTACATAAATGGATCTCTAGGTTTCAGTATGTAATCCCATTGAATTTCTTTACTTAATCCTCTTTGTTCCAGACATAAAGACATAAAGCTGCATGTCTTCCCACAACCGTTAAATATTTTACCAGTAAATGTCGGAAATCACATATTTTGACGAACTTCATATGCAAATAATTTCGGCTGGAATGTTTAAAATAGCATTGCTGATAGTTTAAATAAACGAGTCGGGCCTTTAAAAACATAAATAATATTTCCTGTCCAGATTTGACATCATAATCAGTCGCAATACTGTAGCTTACAGATACTGTAAGCATTTCATTACAGAATGTTCCTTTTCATATCTTTATAGTTGACGGTAAAATATCGGTGTGGTATTCACAATGTTTTTATTTCAACTTTATCAGAGTTTTAACTTTATTGCTTTCCAGCATTGTGTTTGTTTTTACCACACACGACAAGTAGGGTTCTCCATGTGGTTTGTGACACCATCGCACTGCCAGAAGAGGGCAATATCACCAAAAAGCAAGTCAAGTGACTGAAAAGGTTTTACACCTAATACTGTATGTTTAATAAAACTCACAAAGATCATATCAGTGACCTAAAAAGATTACAACCTATGCAACTATCCTCATGATGGCAGTCATGTTGAGATCACATGACCAGGTGAATACCTTTTATTATCATATTTTCAGTTAAGAGTGACAATTATAGAAAACAGTGTATACACTTCCAATGTTAAATGTGCCCCCTTTTCCCCGATTTCAACTAGTTTTAATGCACCGCTTGTCCCAACAGTCTCAAGCAATCTCCTATTTCCTATCATTGTGCTGAAATATGCTGACCACAGACATGTAGACAATGACATCACAAGAACCATTTGTGACTTATACAAGTAAGATTATAAGTTATACCTTTAAAAGCATGCACCGTGAAAATTCATTGTTGCACTTTTACATTGTTGAAATTACAATTAATTTCACCTTTCTTGTGGGGAGTTGCTATAAATTATAAAAAATAAAGTTGAAATAACTTAAGCTTATTCAACTTTTTTTTTTATCATTTATAGAAACTCCTCACTAGTCAAGAAAGTTGAAATTAATTTCAATCTAATTAAACTTAGAAATTTAAGTGAACAAGGAATTTTTACAGTGTGTATAAGAAGCAATCTACTAAATAAAGGTGCTTAAAAGGCTCGTCACATTCAAGAAGGACTATTCAGTCAAAGGTTTTTAGAATAACCATTTTTTTTAACCTTTTTTCACTACAAAGATCCTTATTTGAGAAAGAAAGTTTTTTCGGATATTAAAGGTTCTTTATGGAACCATATAGCCAGAATTGGTTCTTCTATGAGATTGTGAAGCACATGTGTGCACATGTGCATTTCCAAATAAATCACAGATTTAGGCAGAAACAGACTCATGTCGTTTGCTTCCTTGACCATTTAGGGAAATGATGACTAAAATTTTTGTTAAACCATGACATAAATAAGGAACATATATGACATACTGTAACTACACAACTTTGTGGTCCATGTTTTTGTGGTCTAATATGTGAATGTCACAAGTTCAAGCGTAAGCATCTGATTTAAACCTTGTGCCAGTGCGTTATGTATTTCTCATGTGAATAAGCCGGACAAATCGCTGTTTTTAATGTGTATACGCATTCGGCAATCTCTGAAATGTTTCTGTTAAGGATAAATAAAACATAAAAACAAAAAATTTGGCATACTGTAGGAGGAATCTACACACAATAAACTAACTAAGTGCTTACCATCAATTATCAAAATATCTTCTTTTATGTTCAACAGAATAAAGAAACGATGAGAGAATAAATGATGAGAGAATTTTCATTTCGGGTGAACTTGATAATGGAAATCTCATATGCAACACTTTGAAATCCTGGTAAATCGAAACACAGCAAAGGTACAATGAAAAAAATCCACCATCTCCCTCTATTTTAATCCTCAAATAACCAAAGCAGTCTCATTAGATATGCAGTTTTGATTATCTTGTTAATGTGACATCACACAAACAAAGCCCCGCTCACGGTCACTAACTGACTGGATAATATTACCCAGAAGCTTTAGTTTGTTAGCACATGGTAGTGTAATGTGGTTAAAGATACTATTGTCTCAGACTGTATTGACAGAAATCAGATTTATTTTTAACCGAAAGCACTGTTGGTAAGGGAGTGATGAGCTGTAGCTCATTTGCATTTAAAGGTACAGACACGAAAACAGTGCCTTTTTGCTCCCACCCATATAGGGGCATTTTTGACATACTATAACAAATGATCTGTGGGGTATTCTGAGCTAAACAGTCACAGAAAAATACTAGGCACACCTGAGACTTAGATTTCATCTTGTGAAAATGGACATAATATGTGTCCTTTAAAAAAAAACTTAAAGGGATAGTTCACCCAAAAATGACAATAATGTCATTAATGACCCACCCTCATGTCGTTCCTAACTTGTATACATCGGTTTATCTTCAGAACACAGTTTAAGATGTTTTAGATTTAGGCCCGAGAGCTTGTTGACCTTTCATTGAAAATCTATGCACGGTATACTGTCCAGAAATGTAATAAAAACATCATCAAAGTAGTCCATGTGACATCAGTGGGTCAGTTAGAATGTGTTAAAGCATCGAAAATACATTTTGGTCAAAAAATAACCAAAAGTACGACTTTATTCAGCATTGTCTTCTTTTCTGTGTCTGATGTGAAGCGCATGGGTGAGATTAAAGTCACGTGACTGCAGTGACGTGGCTGACGTGTTATTTGTGCGCCCCAGCTGTTTAATTTTTTGTTTGTTTTTTCTGCACCCTGGCTTCATTTACAGTCTGAGGGAAACGCATGTGTAAGTTAAAAAAAAAAAAAACTTCGCAAACATGTCTGGGGATAACGCGTCAGCCGCGTCACTGCAGTCACGTGACTTTAGTCTCGCGCATGTGCTTCACAACAGATGCGGAAGAGAAGACAATGCTGAATAAAGTCGTAATTTTTGTTATTTTTGGACCAAAATGTATTTTCGATGCTTCAACACATTCTAACTTGACCCACTGATGTCACATGGACTACTTTGATGATGTTTTTATTAACTTTCTGGACATGGAAAGTATACCGAGCATAGATTTTCAATGAAGGGTCAACAAGCTCTCGGACTAAATCTAAAACATCTTAAACTGTGTTATACCTTTTTTCCATCTCAATGAGATCTCATTTTGCTTTTCTTTTATCTATGGCTTCTATTAAGAAAGCATGCACACAAAAGAAATGGTTTTGTTTTCCTAAGATGAATGCATTACTCTCTCTTTATTCCCTCTCCCAGTATAAACAGGATGTTTATGCCAGCGCGCAGGCCATGGACAAACCCAGCACTGATGGCCAGATAGCCTCAGTGAGTTCCCAGAGTAAACCTCGTCCTCCAATCTAGATTAACATGGATTTAAACCTCTATTCTGTTTAGGTTCAGAGCGCCGCGGGGCTCAAATGGGCTGAAGCACTTCCTGTAGTGGTAGTTACCATGTTTAGGATCAGATCCCATATGCCATTTCACTTAGCATGGGTATCTTTTCACAACGCCAACACCGAGTCTAAGCCCTTGAAAAACAGGATAGGATTATCGCGGAGAGTAAATGTGTGAAGTTTTATTGGCAGATATGTTCAGAAAGCTACTGTACAGTAGTGTACTAATGCAAACGTGGTTACCGTCATACATTTGCAAACACGAAAAAACATGCATAAACAAAATATTTAATCTCCTAAAACACGAGCTTTGGTTTGACTTGCATTTTAGATTTCTTCCAGCTGTTTGGAGATAGGAAGAACCAACTAGATATGCAATTCCCAAGGAATTACCAGTGCATGAAAATGCAAAAAGCTGATTGACAGAAATGTAAAAGAAATTTAGTCTAGTAGTTTACCTGGCTGTTGACATGTTTTAGTGTGAAGCTAGCATGATTTAAAAAAGTTATCATGATGAAATATGATGCTAGCATGATTAGCATGATTCAGCATGACGTTAGCATGATGCTAGCATGATTAGCATGAAGCTAGCATGACTAGCATGAAGCTAGCATGATGCTAGCATGACTAGCATGAAGCTAACATGATGCTAGCATGATTAGCATGAAGGTAGCATAAAGCTAGCATGATTAGCATGAAGCTAAAATGATGCTAGCATGATTAGCATGATGCTAGCATGATGCTAGCATGAAGCTAGCATGATGCTAGCATGAAGCTAGCACGATGCTAGCATGAAGCTAGCACGATGCTAGCATGATTAGCATGAAGCTAGCACGATGTTAGCATGATTAGCATGAAGCTAGCACAATGTTAGCATGATTAGCATGAAGCTAGCACGATGCTAGCATGATTAGCATGAAGCTAGCACGATGTTAGCATGATTAGCATGAAGCTAGCACAATGCTAGCATGATTAGCATGAAGCTAGCACGTTGCTAGCATGATTAACATGAAGCTAGCACGATGCTAGCATGATTAGCATGAAGCTAGCATAATGTTATCATGATAAACACGATGCTAGCATGATTAGCATGAAGCTAACATGATGCTAGCATGATTACCATGAAGCTAGCATGAAGCTAGCATGACTAGCATGAAGCTAGCATGATGCTAGCATGATTAGCATGAAGCTAGCATGATGTTAACATGATTACCATGAAGCTAGCATGAAGCTAACATGATTAGCATGACGTTAGCATGATGCTAGCATGATTAGCATGAAGCTAGCATAAAGCTAGCATGACTAGCATGAAGCTAGCATGATGCTAGCATGATTAGCATGAAGCTAGCATGATGCTAGCATGATTAGCATGAAGCTAGCATGATGCTAGCATGATTAGCATGAAGCTAACATGATGCTAACATGATTAGCATGAAGTTAGCATGATGCTAGGATGATTAGCATGAAGCTAGCATGATGCTAACATGATTAGCATGATGCTAGCATGATTAGCATGATGCTAGCATGAAGCTAGCACGATGCTGGCATGATTAGCATGAAGCTAGCACGATGTTAGCATGATTAGCATGAAGCTAGCACGATGCTAGCATGATTAGCATGAAGCTAGCACGATGCTAGTATGATTAGCATGAAGCTAGCATAATTTGCATGAAGCTAGCATGATGCTAACATGATTACCATGAAGTTAGCATGAAATTAGCATGAAATTAGCATGATCCTAGCATTATTAGCATGATGCTAGCATGATTAAGATGATGCTAGCATGATTAGCATGAAGCTAGCATGCTTTAGCATGAAGCTAACAAGATTTAACATGAAGCTAGCATGATTTAACATTAAGTTAGCAAGATTTATTATAAAATTAGCATAAAGCTAGCATGAAACTAGCACGAAGCTAGCATGACTTAGCATGAAGCTAGCATGAAGCTAATATGACCCAAAGACCCGACCCCCATGTCTCTATGATGTCCGGATCCAGAGATATAAGGCTTTGTTTATTATGTTGCTAGGCTGCTCATATTTGGTTGCTAGGGGCGTGGCTTAATACCTCAATAAGGATGGTGAGAGACTGATTGGATGCCTGAGTAAAATGAGCCCACCCCCATGTCTCTGTGACACTGTGCTGCAAAGATATCCATCTGGGCATTTTATAATGGCAGTCTATGGGAGATGTTGCTAGGGTGCCCAAAATGGTTGCTAGGGGCGTGGCTTGATAGCTCAATAAGGATCCTAAAGGACTGATTGGATGCCTGAGTAAAATGAGCCCACCCCCATGTCTCTATGACACTGCGCTGCAAAGATATCCCATTTGGGACGTTTTTAGTTCCTTATATGGGCATGATTCCTGCCCCATTATAAGTCTATGGGGAAATTTGGGGACCTCTTACACCCCAGGGGTACAACTTACACCCCATTGTGAGGTATGTTCTTACAGAGCCTGCCAGCCTCTTCAAATGTGGCAAGTCACAAGTTTCTGTGAAATCCTAGGTCTGAGCTACGACTCGTCAAAGTTTGTCGCAATGTTAAGTCTATGGGATTTTTCGGCTGCTTTTTCGCCCCTGGGGCGTAGACCGTACCCCCGATTGCTTATAAAAGTCATAGCACACTATTCCCGAATAGTCCGCACGTTTGAGAGTTTGAATGAAGTTTCTAAGTTAAACGGTTCGAGCCGTATTAATTGCGGAAATTTGGTTGGAAGAATAATAATAATAACTAGATATTAAAGTTTGAGGACAAACTTTATGTTGGCTTGAAAAAGCGTAGCCTGAACATTTAAAATGGTTTGACAGAAGTTTGTTTTAGTAGGCTATCTGGCTGTTAGCATGATTAGCATGAAGTTAGCATGATTAGCATGAAGCTAGCATGATCAGTATGAAGCTAGCATGAAGCTAACATGATTAGCATGAAGCTAACATGAAGCTAACATGATTAGCATGAAGCTAGCATGATGCTAGCATGATTCGCATGAAGCTAGAATGAAGCTAACATTTATTCCGTTGCTAGGGTACTAAGTTTGGTTGCTAAGGAGAAAATTGGCATCCCATAATGATCAACCTTCAAGCCACAAGTAAAACGGTCCAACCCCCGTGTCTCTATGATGTTCTGAAGCGGAGATATAAGGCTTTGTTTATTCCGTTGCTAGGGTACTAAGTTTGGTTGCTAGGGAGAAAATTGGCATCCCATAATGATCAACCTTCAAGCCACAAGTAAAACGGTCCAACCCCCATGTCTCTATGATGTTCTGAAGCGGAGATATAAGGCTTTGTTTATTCCGTTGCTAGGGTACTAAGTTTGGTTGCTAGGGAGAAAATTGGCATCCCATAATGATCAACCTTCAAGCCATAAGTAAAACGGTCCAACCCCCGTGTCTCTATGATGTTCTGAAGCGGAGATATAAGGCTTTGTTTATTCCGTTGCTAGGGTACTAAGTTTGGTTGCTAGGGAGAAAATTGGCATCCCATAATGATCAACCTTCAAGCCACAAGTAAAACGGTCAAACCCCCGTGTCTCTATGATGTTCTGAAGCGGAGATATAAGGCTTTGTTTATTCCGTTGCTAGGGTACTAAGTTTGGTTGCTAGGAAGAAAATTGGCATCCCATAATGATCAACCTTCAAGCCACAAGTAAAACGGTCCAACCCCCGTGTCTCTATGATGTTCTGAAGCGGAGATATAAGGCTTTGTTTATTCCGTTGCTAGGGTACTAAGTTTGGTTGCTAGGGAGAAAATTGGCATCCCATAATGATCAACCTTCAAGCCACAAGTAAAACGGTCAAACCCCCGTGTCTCTATGATGTTCTGAAGCGGAGATATAAGGCTTTGTTTATTCCGTTGCTAGGGTACTAAGTTTGGTTGCTAGGGAGAAAATTGGCATCCCATAATGATCAACCTTCAAGCCACAAGTAAAACGGTCCAACCCCCATGTCTCTATGATGTTCTGAAGCGGAGATATAAGGCTTTGTTTATTCCGTTGCTAGGGTACTAAGTTTGGTTGCTAGGGAGGAAATTGGCATCCCATAATAATCAACCTTCAAGCCACAAGTAAAACGGTCCAACCCCCGTGTCTCTATGATGTTCTGAAGCGGAGATATAAGGCTTTGTTATTCCGTTGCTAGGGTACTAAGTTTGGTTGCTAGGGAGAAAATTGGCATCCCATAATAATCAACCTTCAAGCCACAAGTAAAACGGTCCAACCCCCGTGTCTCTACAATGTTCTGATGCTGAGATATAAGGCTTTGTTTATTCCGTTGCTAGGGTACTAAGTTTGGTTGCTAGGGAGAAAAATGGCATCCCATAATGATCAACCTTCAAGCCACAAGTAAAACGGTCCAACCCCCGTGTCTCTACGACACTCTAAAGTGAAGATATTCCATCTGGGACGCTTTTATTCCTTTATATGGGCATGTTTCCTGCCCCATTATAAGTCAATGGGAAATTTTGGGGGCCTCTTACACCCCAGGGGTACAGCTTACACCCCATTGTGATGTATGTTCTTACACAGCCTGTCAGCCTCCTTAAATGTGGTAAGCCACAAGTTTCTACAAGTTTCTCACTCACAGCTATGACCCGTCAAAATTTGTCTCAATGTTAAGTCAATGGAAATTTTGGGGTGTTCGAGCCCCCCGTTTAGGAATTCGGAAGGTCCCATCAGTTAGAAAAGATATAGCACACTCCGTCAGACCAGTCTGAAGGTCCGTGGAAAATTTGGTGCATGTAGCTTGAAAGCTCTAGGACGAGTTAGTGTTCGTAATTTTGGTCTCAGAAAAAGAATAATAATAACTAGATAGAAAAGTTTGGAGACAAACTTTATGTTGGCTTGACAAAGCCTAGCCTGAACGTTTAAAACAGATTGAGAGAAATTTAAAACAAGTTTAGTTTAGTATTATAACTTTCCGTAAACATGATACCAAAAGTTACCATGTTAGCATGTTTAGCACTAAGTTAGCATGATGCTAACATGAATTTGCATGAAGCTAGCATGATGTTAACATGAATTAGCATGAAGCTAGCATGATGCTAACATGAATTAGCATGAAGCTAACATGAATTAGCATGAAGCTAACATGATGCTAACATGAATTAGCATGAAGCTAACATGAATTAGCATGAAGCTAGCATGATGCTAACATGAATTAGCATGAAGCTAGCATGATGCTAACTTGAATTAGCATGAAGCTAACATGAATTAACATGAAGCTAACATGATGCTAACATGAATTAACATGAAGCTAGCATGATGCTAACATGAATTAGCATGAAGCTAGCATGATGCTAACATGAATTAGCATGAAGCAAGCATGATGCTAACATGAATTAGCATGAAGCTAGCATGATGCTAACATGAATTAGCATGAAGCTAGCATGATGCTAACATGAATTAGCATGAAGCTAGCATGATGCTAACATGAATTAGCATGAAGCTAGCATGATGCTAACATGAATTAGCATGAAGCTAGCATGATGCTAACATGAATTAGCATGAAGCTAGCATGATGCTAACATGAATTAGCATGAAGCTAGCATGATGCTAACATGAATAAGCATGAAGCTAGCATGATGCTAACATGAATAAGCATGAAGCTAGCATGATGCTAACATGAATTAGCATGAAGCTAGCATGATGCTAACATGAATTAGCATGAAGCTAGCATGATGCTAACATGAATTAGCATGAAGCTAGCATGATGCTAACATGAATTAGCATGAAGCTAGCATGATGCTAGCATGATTAGCAGGAAGCTAGCATGATGCTAGCATGATTAACACGAAGCTAACATGAATTAGCATGAAGCTAGCACGACGCTAACATGAATTAGCATGAAGCTAGCACGACGTTACATGAATTAGCATGAAGCTAGCACGACGGTAACATGAATTAGCATGAAGCTAGCACGATGCTTACATGAATTAGCATGAAGCTAGCACGATGCTAACATGAATTAGCATGAAGCTAGCACGATGCTAACATGAATTAGCATGAAGCTAGCACGATGCTAACATGAATTAACATGAAGCTAGCACGAAGCTTACATGAATTAGCATGAAGCTAGCATGATGCTAACATGAATTAGCATGAAGCTAGCATGATGCTAACATGAATTAGCATGAAGCTAGCATGATGCTAACATGAATTAGCATGAAGCTAGCATGATGCTAACATGAATTAGCATGAAGTTAGCATGATGCTAACATGAATTAGCATGAAGCTAGCATGATGCTAACATGAATTAGCATGAAGCTAGCATGATGCTAACATGAATTAGCATGAAGCTAGCATGATGCTAACATGAATTAGCATGAAGCTAGCATGAAGCTAACATGAATTAGCATGAAGCTAGCATGAAGCTAACATGAATTAGCATGAAGCTAACATGAAGCTAGCATGATGCGAACATTAATTAGCATGAAGCTAGCATGATGTTAACATTAATTAGCATGAAGCTAGCATAATGTTAACATTAATTTGCATGAAGCTAGCATGATGCTAACATTAATAAGCATGAAGCTAGCATGATGCTAACATTAATTAGCATGAAGCTAGCATGATGCTAACATGAATTAGCATGAAGCTAGCATGATGCTAACATGAATTAGCATGAATCTAGCATGATGCTAACATGAATTAGCATAAAGCTAGCATGATGCTAACATAAATTAGCATGAAGCTAGCATGATACTAACATGAATTAGCATGAAGCTAGCATGATGCTAACATGAATTAGCATGAAGCTAGCATGATGCTAACATGAATAAGCATGAAGTTAGCAAGATTTATTATGAAATTAGCATAAAGCTAGCATGAAACGAGCATGAAGCTAGTATGACTTAGCATGAAGCTAGCATAAGGCTAACATGACCAAAAGACCCAACCCCCATGCCTCTATGATGTTCGGATCCAGAGATATAAGGCTTTGTTTATTATGTTGCTAGGGTGCTCATATTTGGTTGCTAGGGGCGTGGCTTAATACCTCGATAAGAATCCTCAGAG